>NW_025049623.1:0-14974 GCF_019279795.1 Protopterus annectens
AAAAGGCCCCAAGCCCCAGTGGTCTCATGTTATGGACTCCCATAGCACTAGGTGCAAGGACAATGCCTCCAGAGTAGAGCAGTCAGGCATACCCTCAGGGTTGCTGCCCAGGTCTGTCCGAGAAAGGTTCTCAAGACCCAAAATTCCTCGGACCCCCCTCTACCTCTGGGACAGCGTCCATTCTGTCCCCCTCTTTCCCTGGGGGGGGGGGAGCCTTGAGTGTCCCAGGAATACTGTGACTTCCAGAACCACATCTTAATTTACCCTTCTGTTTCCGGGAAAAGAACCTGTGAGGGTTCGACAAGCGGATCCCAACGGCAGACGGTGTCTTCCCGTCCTTCACTCTTCTTGACTAATGTCTCTCTGACGGTCTTACCAAAGAGAGTAGAGCTGTCATAAGGGGCATTGGCAAAGGACGCCTTAAAGGGTTCTGAAAATTGACAAACTGAGCCAGATATTGTGCCTCATGGACACGCCGGATCCAACTGCCCTAGCCGCTTTTTCCGTAGCATGTGAAAGGAGTTGCATGGACATATTGGAAACTTCTTTTTAAAGTGGCTATCCTCACTGAGAATGAGGCCTTGTCCTCCTGCGACATGGACTTAGGGGGAGACTCCTCCAGCTCCTTTATCAGGTCACGGAGTATGGTGACATGGACCAGGTAGTTCAGCGCCCTAATTGAAAAGGTAGCTTTAGTGTAAACCCACTTCCCTAGGCGGTTCATCATCCACGACTCTCTGTCAGGAGGGTAAACCGAGGAACTCTCCTGGGCAAGTTCCTTCTTTGTGGCTGCTTCCATCCAGGTCTGTCTGCGGGGGGACTTAAGATTTTGTCAGGTCTTTTTGGAATTGGCTCCATGGCGTCCGGCTCCTTCCATGCCTGCAAGTTGACCAGATCCACCAAAGGATCTGCGGGAGGGGACAGCCATGAAGTAGATGGGCCTGTGCCGAAAGCCTCCAGGAACACAGACTCATCAGAAGGTGGTTTGGGGACAGACCAACCTCCCTGTTGGTGCAGAATTTCCATGATGTCGCCAAAGGAGACAGCCTCGGGAGATGACCTAGGGGAACCTTCTCCATCATCCAAGTCAGTTTCCTCAGTGAGGGACTCGGGGGAGTCCAAGTGTCTCCTCTTGCAAATATGCTTGCGAGGCACCTCCTTGGAGGGGGTCTCAGGGAAGGGGGGGACTCGTAAGCCACTTGTTCCTCAATGGGAACCATCTAGGGCTCCTCAAGCACAGGTTGTCCCTCTTGTAAAATGACGGGGACAGTAGCAAATGCCGAGGGGGTCGGGATGGAGTCAGAGGAAGCAAGTCAGGGGTCTTGAGCCAGAGGAAAGAACCCTATCATGTCAAACTCGGAAGGAGGGAAGAACTTCCTGAGAACCCAATAAGGAGGCCAGTCTCCTCAGGTCCAACGAGAGAATCTGAGCCGGGCCTGAAGTGGACAGAGGTTTGAGGAAGGGAACATGGCCCAACAAAGGCGGAGCCGATGAAAAAAGTTCCACTCCCTCGGATCAGACACACAAGCTCCGGCTCCAAGAGCAGCTCGGATCCAAGCTGGTCTGATCCAAAACACTCCAGGCAGCGGTAGTCATAGAGGAAGCAGGTACTGTCGGCGCTGACCCCCTGACTCAAGCCATACTCTGATCCAAATACTCAGAACCCAATGGAAGGGTTGGACAAGGAGATATCAGCTGGAAAATGGGAAGCGAGCTCCCCCGTCCTGAGGGAGAGGGGGCTGGCAAGACACCCATCTGGATCTGAGTACGGATGAACCTCCTCATCATTTTATCCATATCGACCTCAGACAAAGACCGGGTGGACCTAGACGAGGCCACGGACTCTGACCTTGCAGGTCGGGGCACCGAGGCCCTAGAAGCTGAACTTGTCTCCTCTGGCTCCAGGGAGAACCTCGGAGATCAGAGCAGAGGGAAGTCATGGATCTGTAATGTTTTCACAGGAGAAGGGAGGTCCGGAGACCTCTCGTGCTTTTCCCTCACCTTCGACTCTCTCTCCTCCTCTCTGCCCCTTTTCCGCTCCGCTTCCACAGGCTTTTGTACAGGAGGTTGAGTCCCAGCCTGGGAGGGAGGAGAAGCCAGGGGAAGAGAAGGAGAGGCGGCCACAACAGCTGCTGTGACTGAAGCCGAAGACGAGGCAACAGTCTCTGAAGGGGGAAGGAGGCCTTTCAGGGCCAACTTTGCCTTCCTATCTTTAACGGCGTGAGGGCTGAACCCTGCACATATAGAACAGTCTACACTCAGATGGTCCAAGCATATAACACAGAGTGTGGCCATCCGCAGGGGATAAATTTATGGCCACACAGTGCATATTTTGAAAATAGGCTCGTCAGCCATACTGTCAGAAAGAACATTTTTAAAAGAAAAAGTTATTTTCTTCCTCTCTGAAAACACCCACTCACCACACACAAACACACACACACACACTGAGGGGGGAGGGGGAGCAAAAAATCCACACAACTATTGAAACTAAGCTAACTACCCTAAAACACTAACTTGCGCACCAAGCAAGGGGAGCGGAAAGGGGAACCTATTCTAGCACTTCCTAAAGATTTTTAAAGAAAAAAAAAAGATACTTTAAAAGTTTTTGCACCCACTTGAAAACCTGGAGCTCAAGAGATAACAATGCAAGCTATTCACAGCAAATGAGATCTGGGGATGGAATGTAGTGGGAGAGCTTGGTGCTCAGAGCAGATGCTAGTAAAGTTGCCGACCCGGATCCGATACGAATCTGTACCCCATAGGTTAAAGACCAAATGAAGTAAACTACTTCAGATCATATGTTTCACAAACATGCCCATGTGAACATTTACTGGACCAACTAGCTGAAGTAAAGAGCCCGTAGTGTTAAATTCTTGCAGTGACGGCCTGATACTAAGCAGCCTCACTTTGAATTTTTTTTTAATCAACCACTTCTCAATATGCAATAAACTAGCAGTCCTATGAAGACAGATCTTGCACAGGAAATGTGTACCACTGTGTTCCAATCGCATTAACAGTATTCCTCAGTCTTTGTTTTGCAAAATAAACAAAGTAACCCTTGATTTTATGTGTAAATTTGATATATATATATATATATATATAGATAGATAGATATATAGATAGATATAGATATATATATGCACACACACACACACACACACACACACACACACACACACACGATGCATCACTGTGTGAGAGATCAGCAAGTCTGAGTTACATTTTATTTACTTTTGCTGTCCAAGGACCTATCAATTTCCAAAGCAAAGTGAACAAGGCATCTATCGAGGCTGGGGAAATATGGCCAGGAAGATGGCGGAGTTTCCCTCTGTTTCGTGTAAATACTGCATGGTCCTTTAATACCTAGCTTAAATGTTTTAACACCTCATATGGCACCTTAGTAGCATAGCATTCCTATTAAGTTGCACTCAATCACAGTACAGAAACATATACCAGAGGCACTGTTTGTACAGAATTTTCAACATTCTGATCTTCCTGGCTTCAAAGAGGAGATGCAACCTAGGGAGTCTCACTGAGTGTATGACTGAATGTTCTGTAACCTTATTACGGTGTTGCAAAAGAACACCAACAAAGATACTGACTTTAATAAAGAGCTTTAATTTATCCAAGACTTGCCTGAATGTCGATATGAAACTCTACACAACACACTTGTGTCTACACCAGCACTAACCCAACACTACACAAGCAATTTCTCTTACAAAGTTATTATTTAAAAAAAATATGATTTCACAGAAAGACTAAAGCAATATTCTGCAGGCAAGATTCACATACATGCATCTAAATACTTTGGATCAAGTATTAACAGATGAGAAGCACACCTTTGGAAAACTAAATGCCTCACTCCAGCAGAGAAATACAGAAAGTTTGCTAAAGACTTGCAAACAATAAAGTCCCTTTTTGGAGAAGTAGAAAGAATGAGAAAATAAAATAAAAGTTCTGGTGAAAAATGATACTTACAGTGACACCAGAGGCGGCACCTCTAACGTTATCATTTCCTCAGCAGTCGGTTAAAACCCAAACAAGAGCTTCAGTACAATTTCTTGCTTTACAGAATGCAGTCTTGATATCAAGGAAAAGAAAAGCTCTTTTCCACAGACTGGACTTGCAAACATTATCTCATGGCAGCACCTGTGGGGGGGAAAAAAAAAAAAGAGACTAGCCAATGCTGCACCCATACAGTTAAGTCAGTCTTGCACTGGAATCTTTCTAGTTATAATATGTATAAACAACAAGCCTAGTCCGTTCACTCATTTAAACTATTCATCTTTCTATATCATAATGCACAAAATGCTTTGGTAGAATACTCAAAAAAAAAAAAAATCAACATGAAATACACTGTCAACACTACAGACAACAAAAATATGCTCCACGTTAAGAAAGTGTCATGACTGAACATCAACACTATTACAGAAAGGGATCCCAGACATTTATGAACATATAAAACAACCTGTCAGTTGTGGTGCTGTACAGACTTGAACCCCAAAATAAAAAGTAATATTCTCAACATACTTAACTTTTAGAGCATTTTAAGGCACTTCTGCTAGGGAAAATATACAAGTCTTCAAATACTACAATAAACTCCTACATGTGCTTAAGCTGTCTCACAGAAGTCAAATGACAGGAGTTTCTACTACGAAATGAGTCAAGACATTGCAATGTGGGCTCTACATAAAATATGCAGAGATTCCTTGACACTTAACTAGGACTTGTCTTTTGTCTCTAACATGTTCTGGCCTTCCCTGACACTATCAAGGCACTCCATTCTAATTATATCCAAGCTGCACTGTATACACACAAATGCAGTGAAACCTCACTGCCTAGACACCGTTAGAATCGCAGAAGTGAAAGGATATTACCTTTCATTTAGGACTCAATCCCAAGATTTCCAGGAAAACATGCTGGCGTCACTGGGATTTTCCTAGCTTAAGAGATCATGCACTTCATGGAAAACTCGATCTTTTTGCACAGACACTATTGTTGGTCCAACAGCAGTCTCAGCCAGCACTGTCCAGCACTTAACTGTTTCTGTAAACTATGTGCTAGAATAGTCCATTTTCTAATATTCGGAAAGCAGACAAATTCAACAAGTGTGTTCAAAAGAAAATTAATGTTTGTTGTCTAAAAATTATAAAATTTCAGTTGTTTGCTGGCACTAACAAAATTATGACTTGATATAGTGACATCTAAAAAACAAAGTGGATTGCAAGTAAGAATGTTGAAAAGAAATACTGAGAAGTAAAAAGCATAGTGTAGAATTTAAACTGGTGTAAGGTGCAATGCATTAGAAGACACTTTCAAACAGCTGACACTACACAACTCTGAAGAAGCCGAAACTATAGCCCATGTATGAAACTGCTGCCGTAAGTAAAGTATTACAAGAAATACAAACCTTTGTCTAATCTGAAGGCTAGTTTTCAGTAATATTAGAGATTATATGGTTTGTGAGAAGTTAAAAATGGAAAAACAAGCTTAAAGTTGAAAATCACAGGCTACATATTAAAAGAAGCAATCATACCTTTATAATATCTCAGACAGTCAAGTGAAACATCTTCCCTGACTATGCTGATTTACTAACAGGCTTAGGATACTTAAGGAAATGCATAAAAAAGTATACAGCCCCAATGTTTATGCACCAGAAAGCTACCCACAGCACTCAATACTAAAGCAGAACAGGAAGTGAAAAAAATCGAACCTCATTTGTGTGTGTCATTAACAACTCGCAGCCAACAGAATTAAGTAATTTTATGGTCATGCTGTAAAGAAAATGACAATATGTATTTTCAATGAACGGCAAAGTTTGACTAAAGTAACAGAGTATAATCCATTGCTTACAGCAGAGGAAGTTGCTTCAAGAATGTTAAATAAATGCAAAGAATGGTTTCTGGCCAATTCAGATGAAACAAGGACCACATTTCTAGCAGATAAACCCAGCTTCAACCTGTGCGGATTTAATATGCCATTGGAAATATACAGGTTCCTTAGATTTGTTTGGTATTTCATCAGTACTAGAAAGTGTTCCAAACACTGCTGCTCACCTAAATGAAGGACTAGAATGTGTAGTAAACATATCAAAGATATATTAGAGCGGCTTTCAACAGGAGACTAATAAAAGTGCAACATATTGGGGCAACATACCTTCAAGTTAAATAAAAGTAAAATCAATGACAAGTCTAATACAGGAAATCACATTTTGAAGTTACAGGGAATCTAGCCTGAGCCAGAAAAATGACAATTTTCACGCTGACTGCTTGCCTTTGCCTTGCCTCCGGTGCAAAAGCAGACTATTAAAAGGATATTTCTATTTATTTGTCATGTAAGTGAAATAGCCACTTCACAGGCTGCACTGTAACTCTCCCCTCTAACTTCTCCCATCCCAAAATCTACCTTTGATTACACCAAACTCTGATACTTCCACGCCTATCTACTTATTATATGGCAGTAACTTCTTATTGTAACAATTGTTAATATCTGCTATGACTTAGTGGATAGAACAGATGCAAGTTATCTACTGAATATACTATGTTCTTCATCTGTAACTATGTTTGTAATATTTTAATTCCTAGGATTCATCTGTAACTATGTATGTAATATTTTTATTTGTGGAGCTTTTCTCGCCGGGCATCCGCTGACAATGGACCTGCGCCCAGTCGGACATTCCCGGTCAAGAAATATAAATAAATAAATTGTCCTCCCCTTTTCCTCCAGTTTTTTAAGCATGTATTCAGCACAGAACTCAAAAAGCATCCACTTTTCCTCTGGGGAAAACCAGGAGTTTTTTTTTTTTTTTTTTTTTGTTTGTTACGTGGCTAGACTACAGCAGGGCCTCCAGCCAGCAATGTCTCCTAGTAACTGACCACTGCTGCTGCCATAATGTATGATACGTCCACTCCATCACTGCCACATTTGACAATAGTGCTTGCCAACACAGAAGTTGATGTTTCTAAAACTATCTCTCTGGAGCTTGTCCTCTATTTCCTCAGCATCATCATTTAAATGGGCAGTAGAAACCACAGGAATGTATGGTTTAACTCACAGTCCTGAAGGCCAGGGTGACAGAAGTGTACACTTTCTTCCTAAAACAGTGAAAGTCCATCACACTCCCCATTACTGAGAAAAGGATTCCTGTTTGGAAGCACAGCAGACACTCACTGGACTCCAACAGCTGGATTCACGTACAGATACGAATAGAAATTAAGAACTATGTAAAAATGTTCAGGTATCCTGACAGCATAGGGTAAGGAGTTTGGTTACAAAGATGCACTGAAAAACCTCAACAGACAATGCAAAGAAAACCTTGCAATGCCAAGGAGAAAGACCAATAGGCAGACCTTCAGTGGTGTGCCTGGTAAGTTGTAGTAAAATGAAAGCAATGAATATAGAGTTAATAAATATTCTAAGGAGAAAAATGGTTACTATTTGGAATGCCTGCAAAAAAATGCTAGATTTTGACTTAAATCCACATGACATGAGTATTACATAGTTAATTTTACAGATCAAGAAAATGCAATGCATAATTTGCTACTTCACAAATAGAGATTTGTATTTATAGATACGTGCAATACGTCTGACACTGAAAAATGGGTATAACGCAGATAGGAGTTAAAGCTTTAAGGTTAAAGGGCTTGCTAGAGTGACTTCCCAGTCATGTGGTACAACAGCTCATCTAAAGAATTTAACAGAGGACAGATCTCACAGAGATTAAGACTACAATGCCTCTGTAAATGTTACTTATTAAGCTTCCTGACACGGCAGTTACCACACTCAGTAAAAGACATAACTCTCAACCTCTTAGATCAAAACAAACTGGACAAAGCCATGAATAATGGTGGGACAAAGGCCCAAAAATAGGGACAGTTTTAAATATTGCTCTTACAAACCTCGAAAGTTATCAGGTTTACATTAGAATGAATTTTCTTAAGGGTATGAAGTCTGAAACTCGTATGACTGTTATTTTCTGACTTCAATCTTTAAAAATTCACCAATGATTTTGCCAGCAAATCCCAACTTTATTAAAAACGGCCCAACAATATGAGGCAAAAATCTGAGCATTCTGAGAAAATCTGTACAGTTGAGAGGTATGCCAAATACCCCAAATTTAAATGTACATCTTTGGTTACATTACAAAACAACATAAGAAAGGGGACAGTGAGAGGATATGCATGTACAGTGCAATGAGTCTCTCTCAATATCTCACTCTCTCAAACTAAGTACAGCTGAACAACCAGGCAACATGAATGCAGAGTGTAGTCTTTGCTTCAATCACCACATTAAGGAACCCTGCTAAAGGCTGATTACAGTTTGACAGAAAGCCAAACTTTCACATCAGAGAACCATTCTTCCTCGGCCAGGCAGACATCACCCTCACCAAGAATGCCCTTACCTGCCAGGTATAAAGATTAAACTTGCTCATGCCATCTACAATTCTATTCTGCCACCCCAATGAAAACAGAGAAAGTAAAGTTGTGTATATTAATCAAAAAGGTAGACATTCACGTGACTTCACTGTTGCAGTAAAAATTCTATAGCAAGCAGATGGCTAAACCAGGCCTACTAGTTCCCAATCCAAAGGACTCGGCAGAAAGGAGCCATGACTCGCATGATTACCTCTCTGTCCTCCTCTAAAACTCACCTCACTCCAACTCACCCTCCTCCCCTTGCGAAGCAAGAGAGCAAACTGTCCATTTTCATGCACCAATAGCAAACTATGACCAAGAACAAGTGGGTTCTAGAACTGGACACAAAATACAATTTGATACTTTTCCAAGGTTACTGGGCATCCCTCCCATTCCAAAAAGACAGATCATAGAGGCACAGATTGAAATCAAAGATCTCCTGCTTTGTGGATTGACAGAACAGTTTCCTCCATACAATGCAGGACCATAGTTTTACTCAACTATTTCTGGTCCCAATAAAGGAAGGAAAAGTGAGACCCATTTTAAACCTCTCAAGAAAGAAAAAAAAATTCCTGGTGCTCCCCACACTCAAAATTCTAACACTGCTGAAGCTTCTTCCCATGATCCTGCCAGGAACAACCACAATTACCTTAGTCTTAAAGGATGCTTACCTTCACATTCCATGCAGTCAGGTCTCTTAAGGATGCTGGGGAAGGGCTGTGGGAGTCTGGTTCCAGGGAAGAAGCACCAAATACATCTAAGGACCACCTCCTGAACTAGAACAGCAGCTGGATTACACGGCCCCAAATACAGATGTTCTACTGTCCTTTTCTGAGAAGCACAAAGCTCATGGTCTTCCCACTGGAAGTGTTATCTCATCACTGAAAGAGCAGCTCCAAAAGACAAATCATTTATTGTTCAATTAGAAGTCAGTGTGGCTTCACTGTCTGTGTAAAACAATAGAGGTAAATTAATCTGGGATTGGTAGTCCAGGTCTGTCACCTCATCCTCAGTTTCATTTCTCAGAGGAAGCCTCCCTAAGTTTTTGGGAGGTTAGACCTCATACACACACAGATGTGTTGAGGCAAGCTCTAAGAAAGTACAGTTGTGTAAAATCTTACAATAGTAGATGCCCTCCTCTTCACTGCTGCAGTATTCTTTACAATGGGGATCCCTTGTGCAGGGCAGCCCGACATCTAGCCAGTATACTCAAGCCTTTAGGTTGTAATAGGTACTCCGTACATCACATGTGTTCACTGAGCAAACCATACGGCATAAAGGTGACATCTGGATGTTCTGTCCCCAAAACCTCTGCAGTCAGGCAAAACACCATTTTCGATTGTAGGTCTGAATGCTCTTATCTGCTGGTTACCAAGCCTCTTTCAGATAAGTGCCTCAATGTTTTTTTTTGTGTGTGTGTTTTTCTTACTTGTTCTGGTTGTTGGTTTCATATCACCCAGAAAGGAAAAGGCCAGTGTGGGAGACAGAATCCCCATAAAGATTGTCACCAGCAGTGCCTATTTTGATGAGGTGACTCCTATGACCATATGTCTTCTACAATTTGCCGAATTGTTGTCCCTAAGACATTGCATAGTCTGCTTTTCTCCTTAGCTATTTATTTAGGATATCAATGACTTAAACTGTTGGTTAAAGACAATAGGGGAGGATCTTTCTGGCCAGAGGATTAGCCACCTGCGAAGACTATGACTAAGAAAGCTCAGTTGAATTCTTTACCTGTACCACCTTCACCAGACATCTCTCCTGAGGTTAGTGAAAGCCCGGAGGACAGCCTGGTTTCCTTGTCGTATTCCTCTGCCACGACCACTTCAGAGGCAGTCATGGATCCAGCTTCACGCAAGCCCATGGAGACCTTGGAGACCTTGCAGACGTTCACTCCAGATGTTCAGGGGGAATCATGTCTAGCAATTACCGAAGGGCCTATGGGTGTCCCTAAGATTTTAGTTAGGGAAGAGATACAGACCACAATAATTTACGGATGACATCACTCTTAAAAAGCAAAAAACTAAACATATTTCTCCTGCTTCTAAACATCCTTAGAGTGAATGGCAAAACTTCACTCAATGCCTATTTAATGCCCTTTTGGTTCTAAAGCTTCCTCGGGGGGGGGGGGGGGGGGGCTGTTTCTGCTCTGCTCCTACTTGGCCTTCTAACCCCCTTAAAAGGCCTAGGGAGAAAGACTCCTCTGATAACGCAGATTCTGATTAAGAATTCCTGACGTATTCTTCTCAGATTCCTTCTCCCTTAGATTATGGATCTGAGGAAGAAGAGTCCATGAGTTCTACCTCTCCTTTTGATGAGATTTCTTTTGGTGACACTATTTCCCAAATGAAGGGATTTTTGAAATGGGATTGTACTTGGGTGTCTGATGTTCAGAAGAGGTGCTATTAGCTTATGCAAACACAGTCTCTTCTGAGGGCTCCGGGTTACATGGCTACCATTCTAATGCTTGTGTGACCATGCTCCATATGAGAAAGCTCCACTGGTTTCTAAAGTCAGTTTGGTTTCAACATTCTCATACTTTAGATTTTCTAGTTCCTTTTCTTTCATGGCAAGCTGGAACTTCACTGGTGAATTCATCGGCTGTCCCTCAACCCAGGGCTTCATTTTCAACCTCCAGTCCTCTCTCAGGAACTCTTCACAGATGCCTTGGACGTGGGATGGGGGCTTCCTTTGGCCCTCTGAAAGTGCAGGACACATTTCCCAAGGATAAGCACAGCATTCTGACGACAGGGAAGCCTTCCCTCTTTCAAGACTAACAAGACCGGCTCTTCCTTGGCAGTAAGAGGACCCAACCACCCTCACAGGACATGGCTAACCTGCAGTCCATAGTGGCGGTAGATGCTACACTAGAAAAAAACAAAGGTAAAAGATGAGCGGTCTTAAGTATAAACAAATGGCCACAACAGAGTTACACACCTGTAGTTGAGGCAAATAGCTAGCCTGATGTAGTGGCAAAAGCTGTTTGCTTAACTTTTTTCTTTCTGTGGCTGGAAATACGACCGACTGTGGGACTGGTAGTTTGCTCTACAGTTAAGACAAAAAAAAAAAAAAAAAAGGTGTTTCATTCCCAGGGAGGGCAAGCAGTAAATGCTGGTAAAAACTACAACTTCTCATACGTCAAATTTTTCATGGAAAAACACAAAATAAAAAGGCCCTTAAACACACTATCAGGCCCAAAATTAAACCAAAGCAATTTCTCCTCAGAAAAAAAAAAATATCAGTTACTTTAAAACACTTTTAAACTGACAGGAAAAAAGGTGTACCCCCATTAAAACAAAAAGTACAACACAGTCTCATGACAGTCGGTTAAAACACAAAAATAGATTTAAAATAACTTTCCTGAACAGGAAAGTGAAAAACACAGACAATATTTAGAAAATGGAAGTTGTTTTCTCCAATTGTAACTTATCTGCCCAGCAAAGGAACAGCAACAAGCCAACAGCTGCAACCTGTCCCTCCAAACTGTTTTGTTTAACAGCACTGGTATCTTCTGAGACTTATCTAACCCTCCAAACCACTCTATTGATGCTGTAGAAGATGCCTTAACAGAGTACTTCTGATGCCATCTGACTTGATGTACAGTAAATCCATCAGTATTGGGTCAGACAATACCTTACGTGCCAGACACAAGACACCTTTTAGCAGTCTGAAGGATAGAGAGTCAGTCCATGTAAGACACGCTGTTTAGGCCTTGTATCTTTTTTAGTAAAGTACCTCTGTGGCATTCCAGTTATTGCATGTGTTTGGACAGATACATGCCTAAAGGGGTATTAAATTCAATGACTGGCCTAACGAGGTCTGAGTAAAGAAGAACAATGAATTCCATACATCTAAGTGCAATCCCTTTGTTTACAACTATGCAATACAGAAATAAGTTCTTACAATAGGGGAACGTCATCAGATGATAGGTCACTGTGTAAATGAGTTCCCACATCCTGAGCAACTGGGTCAACTCTTAGAGGCATACTGTCAATGTAGTAGTACCCTGGGGTACAGGACTTACTAAATGATGCATTTTTTTGCCATTAAGGTTAAGTCCATGATTATGGCACAAGTTATTTATTACATTATTAAACCTTCCTTCAAAAAAGCTAAGTCATTTTAGGATTCAAGGACTGCTCTTAGCTTGCAGTCATCTAGAAATCTCCAAGCCTCTCCACTACTTACATTCCTGAAACCTAGAAAACACCCATTTTAATGCCATTGCACTGGGGTGGGCCCAACCATGGACAGTGCTGACTACAGACCCAGTGGTCTCACTGGCCTCATATGTAAAACTATGGAACATATCTCATAGGTAGGTACCAGGCTATCTGCCCTATGGCATTTATAAGCCTAGCCAGAGTGTGTCGGCTTTCACCACCCCCTTGATTAATTAACTGAAGTCTCACTAACCTGAGCACTAAAAAACCCTTAAGCCTCAATCAAATTTGCCAAAGAAAAGTCCTGCCTCTAACAAATATTTTTTTGAAAAGTCACCATAGCAGTGTATACCGCTTACCTGGACATGCCAAAGGCCACAAGCACTACTCTCCATGCAGCCACTATTGATAAATTTGAATACAAATCCTTATGCTATACAGTGGATAGTTAACTGGTTGTTTGACAAAACATGTGGTTAGTCACTAGTACAACTTCTATAAAAAAAAAAAAGTTAACAGCGGTGTACGTCTCACCAACTTGGCATCTATTTCTCAGACCATCAGGAGAACACTCCAGTCCTATAGTTAAAGTCTACATATGACCATAAATTTGGTGTTCTTATTTATTCTACAATTGAATCAACTGCTCCAAAGTGGGTTACACAACATTAATAGGCGCAAGGACAATGGTCTATAATTATTGAAAAAATACTACAGTTCATTTTCGCAAACAAAACATTTTAAGATATAGTTGACATGTCCTTCCAATAAGACACTGTTGTTAAAGATCTCAGCAATCTTGTTCATAATTCATTTTTGATCATAACTCTGCTGTAGCTCTGGCAGCCTTCCATCTGGACGGTCTAATTTCCAAAGGAATCTCCTCTAAATTGAAAAAAGTCTTTATTTTCATTTATACGCATCTCTTCAGTCCCATTATTGAATATAATGCATTTTTAGCATGTATTTGTCTAAACGTATCACTCAAATAAAAAGACCTTAGAAACTCATAACTACAAAAATCAGTCCTCAAAAATCTTAAGCAATCAAGACAGACTGCAAGTCCTCTCTCTGTACCGAGTCTCTTACAGAATCCTCCATGCAGACACGTTTGCTAGTCTTTAAAGCCACAAAAGATCCAAACATATTTGACCTCCAAGTCCTTCACAGGATAAGTGGTACCTTAAATGTAGAGTTAATGCAACTAAGTCTATGAACAGATAAAAAGGCACGCTGACATTCTAGAATAACCTCCCAACATATCTTGCCATTTCTGGAACGAATTTCCATTACATGTCAAGTACAGTAGCACCCTTGTCAGCTTCAAGGTAACTGGATGGGCAGCCTCAGATTCTTCCAGAGTTCAATTTGTCTTTATCTCCTTGTGGCTACAGGAAATATGGAAATATCAGTTTTAGGCTAGGAGTCTAAAGGTCGACACACTGACTTCTTATTACTTATGAATGAACCTATAAAATCAAAGTCAAACACTAAATACAGTACAAACAATTCTATGCAATCAGCGAACACAGTAACAGCTCTTGCCTTCAGGAATATGCACAAAGGAGCCTTATGGACAGAATGTTCATGTCTGTAAATTCAGTACATGCAACTTACCTTCAGCTGCTAAATAGCCTTAAAAGTCAGGGGCAGACATAATACAATAAATCTTATAGTTTGCAGTCAGTAATAGGAACAAAAAAACTGCTGTCAGCATTCTTCTAAATATTATCTGTGCATGTACTTAATTGCTGAATTATTTAATCATGCAAGACGCACTCTTCACTTTTATTTCAAGTAAATAACTTGTTACTAAATTTTCAAAAGCTTGGGGTGGGTGATTTAGTTATTAAAGCACATTTAATACCTAAAACTTATGGCTTCTTATCAGCTGGCATCCATTATTTGATGACAAAGCTACCAAATTAATGCGGCTTGGTAGGCTTAACTGCAATTATGTATTATCCTTGTAGTACTGTGCTAATTTTTAAGACAAATTATGCTATTTGAAACTGCTGTTTATTTCTTTTTTATTTAAGGTTGTTTGCTCAATAGGGGGATGACTATGGTTAAAAAGAATTCTAACAGAGAAAGCAATGTAACTGGTCAATTGATGTTTTTTAAACAGCATATAACTTGGGTGATCTCAACTGTTACTTTGTTCTGAAGAAGTCTTGAATGGACAAAAGTGCTCAACTTTTAATGGATTATCAATAAATTGAAGCAAACACATAACTTGGACACCATGGATATTCTCTTAGTTTGGCTGTTCTGTCTTACGGCTTTTCCTGGCTAGGGGTCGCCACAGCAGAACTCAGGTCCGCTAATGATTGGTGGTTGATTTTAACGTGCAGAGTTACCAGCCCTGACGCTTTAACCTTCGCGAAGGTATGCCCA
>NW_025049624.1:0-14616 GCF_019279795.1 Protopterus annectens
CAAGACATCCATGTACCTCCGGGACTCGAGAGAATGGCCAATTTTGGGGGAAATTACACCTTTGTAGGGAACAAAACCCTGAAATTTGGGACCAAGCCTAAAGGGAAAAACCCGGTTGGGTATATCACGTCCATACTGGTATATATTTACCCCCATAGGTTATGCATTCATACACCCTTGTCTGTCCTGACACACATAATAACCGCTGGTGCAGAGGTGCTGTGGCCACATACTACCCACTAGTTAGTGACATAAATCTGTACAGCATCCCACTGCTTTGTCCGACATACATGACTGTTATGGTGGCCTGGCAGCCTATTACATCTGGCAGAATTAACCTCTGGACATGACTTCTCACTGGGTAAGTACACTAAGCTGCAAGGCATGTAACAAAGCACTGTGCAGGCTACAGGCAGACCGCCTCAACACTGGCATACATTTCCTATGAGGGAATATACATGTACCTGCATATATAGCAGGCTCTACAGGTATGTCACAGCACAGAGTAAAAGACACCTGTGTGAAAGTGCATAACCACAACCAATGTGAAAACAACCACAGCCACATATGGCAAGCTAGTGTAATATTACAGTATATGGACTATCTGATCAACACTATCCTCCTGTGTGCCACTCACACACCAACCCTACATATACTGGGCCACTACACAGTGTGGTCCACGATGCCTGTCTGTGGTATGGGACATGTGTGTTTTGGCTCTACAAACATGTAACAGCCCGATAGGGTAACATACAGTGCAGCAACATTAATGTAACATCACATATAACAGGATAAAGAACAATGACATCTCCACAGTTTATACACAGAAGCCAAGGTACATATTCACAATACACACACTAATCGACTTAATCACCATAGTACACACATACCTCAGTACTGTACACACAACCACAGAATGCCCAGGTAATGTCCTCAAATATAACCCCTACTATACATAACATGTGTAGCAGTCTGATATCTCACTGGCTTGTTATCAAATATGATGTCAATAAATATGGTGTACAGAACATATGCACCTCTTACTGCATGACATATGTACAAAGGTTGACAGAGTTGTGGCTGGAGGCACAAACACAAGGCCAATATTGACATGTTGCTGTGATAACCTCATACATTTACTGTTGTAACAGGGTTTGTTGCAACATATGTCCTATGAGGGATAAGAAGTCAGTAACTCTCATGGCTGCCACCATCTACTGACTGCAATCCTCACACTACCTTCTGCAGTTCACAGATAGGTGCTCTGTGGGTAACACAAGAAACAAAAGGCACCACACACTGCCTAGTCTGCAGATGACCCTACAGATGGGGGTTTCCTCATAAACAGCACTGACATGACAGGTATTAAAACATGTAGGACAGCCATATCCACACACACCCTGTTAAACCAACATTACTCCAAATGCAGTATAGCAGCACTTATAGTCTGTAGTCAAGTCAGGCACATCCCCCTCCTGTTAGTTGGCCTGTTTCCACAGTGTATGTTGTTACAGGTAATTCCCCAATCCATCTGTGATGCTGTTTGCCAAACAACATATCTAGTTCCTGTTCACAGTGAATGAAAAGGCCCAACACCAACATAATGTTCCTAGATGTTGGAGTGTGTTTCCATGCAATTAGCTATGGGAATGTTACCACAACTGTTCGACATGCAATCAGCTAGACGAGGGCTGCAATTCATGCAGAGGCCATCAGCTGATCAAGAGCATCACTTACAATACACATGCTGCTGCCTAAGCAAAGCAGGTGTAAGTCTTCATGCCCACTAGGGAGGCAGTGAGAGAGGCAGACAGAGGCAAAGATAAGTTAGGGAGGGGTGGGAGAGTAAAACTTAAGCATGTTTGTGTCACACACCTACCAGTACAGGGTATCACATCCCTGACTGACTATGTATTGCTATCACATGTCTATGCAGTTATTGGATGTGCCACATAGGTTAGATATTGAGGAGCCCTCCAAACGTATATGTGATGGTGAGTGACATCTGCAACAGTGATATGGTAGCTAAATGGTAGGTGTAGTACACATGCCTGTCCACATGAACAGATGTCAGCGTCAACACAGCCACACTCTCACAAGGACCCACACACATTGACACACTTGGCAGGGTTAGGAATACAACTCATCACTAGTTAGATTGCCACAACACAGTACTGTGCAGGTATCACATGCACCACAGGGGGTTTTAGAGATGTTGTATGGG
The DNA here is from genome assembly GCF_019279795.1 of Protopterus annectens. NCBI lineage: Eukaryota > Metazoa > Chordata > Ceratodontiformes > Protopteridae > Protopterus > Protopterus annectens. The sequence goes on from NW_025049624.1 coordinate 2,225, forward strand.
CAAAAGGTATGTGAAGGTGTCTGACATCAGACAGCATGCTTCAGTATGCCAATGGGGGTTGTAGTGAGTGTGAATGTGGTCATAGGCATCATACACCACACACACAGACACAGGGTGCCAGTGCTGACATGCATGGGTGCATTGCTTCACGGGTGTGTAGTGTCGACTGTGCCAGATGGCTAAACAAGGCTAGGTGATGGGTATACCTTGGCATCAGGCCACATGACAATTGTCTGCAGTGTGGCTCAGGGGTGTAGTGTCTGCCACCTGGGTAACTATTGCTTGTGGTCATTGCTGTGCATTGCTTGCCATGTATGTGTTCCTTAGTCCATGACATGGACAGTGTCTGGGATATGCACACATACCACATGCATGTACAGTGACATGTGGAACTGTACCTGGGGTGTCTGACCGATGTTGTGTACATAGATTATCATCAGATGTTCTAGTCCTGACCTCATGTTGAGGGAAATGTTAATAGACAGCGGGTTGACCCTGCACCTACAATGATAGCATGATACAGGTATTTCCTGGTGACAGTGACATCTGTCCATACAGGGCATGTGTTTCAGGCATGGTATGCCCTTTGTGGGTCACATTTGATGGCATCACAGGTGTTGCAGGTGCCCAGTGGGGAACATAGGGATGGTGCACTGTCTGCATGTATGTGCCTATTGGACTGATGGACAGGGTGCCATGCCCTCTGTAGCCCACTGCAATCACACCATGTTTACTATCAGTGGGCAATATGCAGTGTACTACCAACATAGTGGTTGTTGCTAGGCAAGTGTGTGTGTGTGTGTGTGTGTGTGTGTGTGTGTGTGTGTGTGTGTGTGTGTGTGTGTGTGTGTGTGTGTATGAGACATGGGTTGACTGCTCTCTGGGTAATACAAGGATTGCTACCTTTGTTCTCCTGGCCATGATGTCACATGTAGGGGTATGGATTAGCACCATAGCTTCTCGGCTATTTCACATCTGTTATCCCTGTATGGTGGACATTATGACATATACTAGGGTCACCATATAAAATATTTGCATAACCCAATCCACAATGAGTTCAGTTGATACACACTCACAGACACCTCCCCACAAGATGCAAATGACAAACACATGGCAATTGTCTGCAGTGTGGCTCAGGGGTGTAGTGTCTGCCACCTGGGTAACTATTGCTTGTGGTCATTGCTGTGCATTGCTTGCCATGTATGTGTTCCTTAGTCCATGACATGGACAGTGTCTGGGATATGTACACATACCACATGCATGTACAGTGACATGTGGAACTGTACCTGGGGTGTCTGACCGATGTTGTGTACATAGATTATCATCAGATGTTCCAGTCCTGACCTCATGTTGAGGGAACTGTTAATAGACAGCGGATTGAACATGCACCTACAATGATAGCATGATAAAGGTATTTCCTGGTGACAGTGACATCTGTCCATACAGGGCATGTGTTTCAGGCATGGTATGCCCTTTGTGGGTCACATTTGATGGCATCACAGGTGTTGCAGGTGTCCAGTGGGGAACATAGGGATGGTGCACTGTCTGCATGTATGTGCCTATTGGACTGATGGACAGGGTGCCATGCCCTCTGTAGCCCACTGCAATCACACCATGTTTACTATCAGTGGGCAATATGCAGTGTACTACCAACATAGTGGTTGTTGCTAGGCAAGTGTGTGTGTGTGTGTGAGTGTGTGTGTGTGTGTGTGTGTGTGTGTGTGTGTGTGTGTGTGTGTGTGTGTGTGTGTGTGTGTGTGTGTGTATGAGACATGGGTTGACTGTTCTCTGGGTAATACAAGGATTGCTACCTTTGTTCTGCTGGCCATGATGTCACATGTAGGGGTATGGATTAGCACCATAGCTTCTCGGCTATTTCACATCTGTTATCCCTGTATGATGGACATTATGACATATACTAGGGCCACCATATAAAATATTTGCATAACCCACTCTACAATGAGTGCAGTTGTTACACACTCACAGACACCTCCCCACAAGATGCAAATGACAAACACAGACACAGACACACCTGCCATGTCTGGGATTAGAACTCCTACCTAACTAATTTATTACACTACAGCACTACGCAGGTATAGGATGCACCACAGAGGTTACTGAAGTACTCCTTTTCCAAAGTTGTATTTCACAGTGAATGACATCAGCAGGATTACCAAAGTACGGCATTTGAATTATGTGTGTGTAACTAGCCTAAAAAGGCATTGCTCCCTACATAGACATAGTAATGCACACACAAACATCTACACCTGCCATATGTGAGAATAGAACCCCTACCAGAGCTCTATATCACACTAGAGCATTACGCTGTAATAGGACGCCTCAAGGAGATTGCTGAAGTATTCTTTCCCCAAAGGTGTATTTCACAGTGAATGACATCAGCAGGATTGCCAAAGTAGGGCACTGGAATTGTAGTGTGTGTGACTAGCCTAAAAAACATTGCTCCTAACACAGACATAGAAACACACACACAAACATCCACACATGCCATGTGTAGGAATAGAACCCCTACCAGAGTTCTACATCATACTACAGCAGTATGCAGTAATGGGACATGCCACAGAGATTATTGGGCTGCAATTTTCTGAAAGGTGCATTTCACAGTGAATGACATCAGCAGCCTTGCCAAAGTAGGGCATTTGAATTGTAGTGAGTGTGACTAGCCATGTCTGGGATTAGAACTCCTACCTAACTAGTTTATCACATTATAGCAGTACACAGTTATGGGACACTCCATGGAGATTACTAGGCCACAGTTTCCAAAAGATGTATTTCACAGTGAATGGCATCAGCAGCCTTTCCAAAGTAGAGCATTGAATTGTAGTGAGCGTGACTAGCCTAAAAAGCTTTGCTGTCTACACAGACACACACACACACACACAGACACACATGCTCACACACACACACACACACACACACACACACACACACACACACACACACACACACACACACACACACACACACACACACACACACACACACACACACACACACAATTACCATGTCTGGGATTAGAAGTCAGACATAACTAGTTTATCACACTACTGCAGTACGCAGTTATGGGACATGCCACAGAAATTAGTGGGCCACAGCTTTACAAAAGGTGTATTTCACAGTCAATGACATCAGCACCCTTGCCAAGGTAGGGCATTTGAATTGCAGTGAGTGTGACTAGCCTAAAAAGCATTGCTCTCTACACAAACAGAGAGACACACACAGTTGCCATGTCTGGGATTAGAACTCCTACCTACCTAGTTTATCACACTACAGCAGTATGCAATTATGGGAAGTGCCATGGAGATTATTGGGCTGCAGTTTTCTGAAAGGTGTATTTCACAGTGAATAACATCAGCAGCCTTGCCATAGTAGGGCATTTGAATTGTAGTGGGTGTGACTAGCCTAAAAAGCATTGCTTTCTACACAGACACACACACACACACACACACACACACACACACACACACACACACAGTTGCTATGTCGGGATTAGATCTCCTACCTATTTTATCACACTACAGCAGTTCACAGTTATGGGACGTGCCATGGAAATTACTGGGCTACATCTTTCCCAAAGGTGTATTTCAAAGTGGATGACCTCAGCAGACTTGTCATAATAGGACTAAGGGGAGGGCAGTGGGTGCATGGGCCATAACACATTCAGCGAGAGGTTGACACACCACATGAGGGCACACACAGGGTTATATTCCACAGGTACGTGTATGCAGCTGCTACATGACTACTTCCTTGTACAGTCATGTTGCTCAGCTAGCACTTGCACCACATAGTCTATAATGCTGACAGATACCAGTGGCTAATGTCTACAGTGAGTGACATTTACACCTTATGTGGTTGTGGCCATTTGGCTGTGTGCTGGGTGGGACAGGCCTCATAATGGATGGCTCCTTGTCACAGTCACTCTCTTCCACACATCTATCTATGTACGTCTTCTTTAACTTATTATAGTGTGTTGTCCTTGGATATATGTCTGTAGTCCTATCCACTGTGTGTGCAAAGCATGACTGGTGCATGCTGAGGAGTGTCTGCACTAACATCTGCAACTGCCAGATATGTATGGTCCACTGTTGTTTGCAGACATGGGCTTCATTTGTTTAAGTGTGTGAGCATGCCCAGTATGACCTTTCAGTATGTTGTTGTCTGACATTGCCTTCATTTCTCTAAGTGTGTGAGCATGCCTAGTATGCCCTTTTGTATTTAATGTATGGATCAATTCCAGGTAGATTGTACTCCAGTGCAGACCATTGTGTTGTACATCTACAGGTAGCAAAGTGTTTCTGCAGGGTATCCATCGATCATTTGACAATATGGGGACAGACTGTGCAGGGGTTAGTGTGTACTGTAGGTGATTGTGTCTGTGCTAATTCAGCTACATGGCGCTGCTGTTAGCAGAGATATTCAGACATGTGTACTGTTATACACTGTGATTTTTTCTGTCCTCATTTACTGTCAGGTGGACATTCCTGCTCACAGTGATGTCTTGGGGGACAAGGTAACTGCAGCTGTGTCCGGTATTTTGGGCAGACACCTACATATTCATGGTAAGTTATGCCATTCTGGAGAGTGAGCTGCAGACACTTGCTGCTGGGTCTGTATATCCAGTTCAGCAACTTGGTACAGTGCTGGCAGAGGATACCATACTTGTACATCCATCGACATGACAGTATGGGCTTATCTTGCTGTGGCAATACCTCACAGCTGTACAGATTCACACAGTTTACCCTGAGGCAGGGGCCATGAGTCAGGACATTACCCCTATTGTGGTGTACGGGCAGGTATGTAGCCACCCATTTATGTGTTTGCAGCCAGGGATAGTGTGTGTACACAGCTCTGTGTCTGAAATTACACATTCCATGCTGCCCATGCTCCCAGTGTATAACAGTACACATGTCTGAATATCTCTGCTAAATGCTCTGTTATTCTATCCTCCTCCATACATTATGCATACATTCTCTGATACTTTCCTAAAGTTATCATCCCATCATAGCTGTGTGTTGGTGTTGGTCAAGAGTTCATGCAGTGGGACATGGTGGACATGTTACCGTGGTTTGTCCGCATGGCCTTGCATATGGCTTATGTGGAGTGTGTTATGTTGTTATTTGGGTGTCCATGACATAACATGCATTGGCAGTACGTGTGAGACACAGGCCCTTGGCAGAGGCCTGTGGGCCATTAGGTGTTGATGTGGGCCAGATGTAGCAGGCCATTGCATTCTGTCAGCCCTACAGTCTCAGACCACCATACAGTATATTCCCCTGGGGTAACAGGATAGGTGTGCTAGGTGTTCATGTCAATACCTTCTATCAGTCTTGATCAGGTGGTGTGGATGCAGGCAGGGTGCTACCTATGGCTAGGGACACACCTGCATGGGACACCTGCACTGCATGCTGCATTCTTCTGCTATTGCCATATACAGGTGGGGTCATGTTGTACCCATTCCCCACAGCAGGGATATGACCAGAGAGGTAACTGTGGGTGGTGTTTGCGTGAGCTGGGTGCATGTGGGCTATGGACACTACTTGCATCTGACTCACAGATATGCATGGAGCATTCCAGTTATGCTGGCATGTGCATGTACATCAGCTGTTTCCCAATACATCAGTCCTATCTCCTTTGTGATTTGCAAGTGCTCAGGCAGACAACACCGGTGTCCCCTACTACAGGACCAGATAATGTGATGCATACCCGTATGTACATTTTCAAGGGTGTCTCCATTTCACAGTGACACAATATATACTGTATGTCTGGGGTACTTTCTCCTATGTACTGCTTGTATATCTGGCCCAACAGCCATGCCATTCAGTCTTTCATATGGTGACACATATTACCATCATACATTTACAATGGCTTACTGCTAGCATGCGTTATACTGGTGGGAATTGTCTTTGTCCCTGTCATCAGCAGTAGTGGGCAATGTCCACCAGGTCTTACCTCAACATGCATACATACTGACCACTCTCACACAATATGATACACACACCTACTTAACACACACATACCTGCATATTGTGCAATTGCTACAACCTATCCTGCTACCTTGGCCACCTCTGTGCATCTGTGCTCCACTGGTATTATACCTACACATGCATGTTACTACATTTCTACATAGGGTTGTGGGTGGGGCACACCTGACATTTACGACATGTGTACGTCAGATTGGGGGGGCACACCAGACCATTACTACATTTCTAAATAGGTTTGGGGGGCACACCTGACTGTTACTACATTTCTACGTAGGGTTGGGGGGAGCACACCTGACTGTTTCTACATTCCTACATGGGACTGGGAGAGGGGGGCACACCTGACTGTTACTACATTTCTATGCAGGAGTGGGGGAGGGGCAGACCAAACTATTTTTACATTACTTCACAGGATTGGGAGGGCACACCTGACTGTTTATACATTTCTACACAGGATCGGGGGGCACACCTGACTGTTGCTACATTTCTACACAGGATTGTGGGGGCAGACCCAACAGTTTCTACATTTCTACACAGGATTGGCAGTGGCACGCCTGGACTGTTACTACATTTCTACACAGGATTGGGTAGAGGGCACACCTGCCTGTTTCTACACTTCTACACAGTGGTTGGGAGGGGGCACACCTGATTGTTACTACAGTTCTACGCTGGACTGGGGGAAGGGGCACACCTGACTGTTTCTACATGTCTATGTAGGAGTGGGGGGCACACCTGACTGTTACTACATTTCTACATAGGATTGTGGTGGGACACACCTGACTCTTACTACATTTCTACATAGGATTGTGGGGGGACACACTTTACTGTTTCTTCATTTCTACACAGGATTGGGGGCACACCTGCCTGTTACTACATTTCTACACAGGATTGAGGAGGTACACCTGACTGTTCCACATTTCTGCAAAGGATTGGGGGGGGGCACACCTGACACTTGTACACATTTGCTATGATTGTACTGGTATGTCAGGTACTCCATTTCATTCTGTATTCTAACCTATCATGCTGACTAGAGGCATATCAGTGTACTACAGGTCTTAGCTTTGATTGACCTACATATTAGTTTCTGACTTCTGACCCTTCAGAACTAACATCCCACTGCCTAACCTGCTGTAGTCTGTCTGTGTAGACATGGGGGGGTACTCATAAGCATCATTCAGAAGCCATAGCACAGCCTTTGTTTGTGTTTGTCTACACCTGTCCTGCTGAGACTGTTATTGGGTATGTGAACTTCCCTGACTGGCATGTGTGAGTCATATGGACACACATGGGGCCCAGCACATTTCCTGCAGTGGGGTTTATCACCCTGTGTAGTACTGGCTACTGTGGTGACACCAGTATTTGTTACAAATCTCATGGTGCCACTATAGGTGTCTACTACCTGCTTGCATACCATTCAGCCAACCAATTCCCTTGCATGCTCACATCCATACCATAGATACAGGTAATGACACATTCTCCTGCAATCAGCAATTGGTAGTTTGAGTGGTTCACCTTGTAGGTTTGCCAATATTGAAGATGGTGCTGGTGGGCTGCCTATGTTGGATGCACATAGTAAACTCCCTATACATGGCTGACCACAGGTAGTGTCACGTTTGGCATCCCTTTTACTGTATGTTCGAGTCAGAGAAAGGTGTCATTCCCTGGGTCCCTACTGTGTCAGTGTATGTGTTATTTGTTGCCTCTTTTCCAAGGCCAGGGCATACTGGGCATGCCTCCATCTGCCTACTGGGGCAGGCTCAGGTTGTTCCTCCACTGAGTCCCTCTGTGCCTGTGCAGGCCATGGCATTGGTGGAGTGCTGTGTGGCCCTGCCTTGTACTATTCCTGCTGCAGCTGTTTCTGCAGGATCACATTGTGTAGCATGGCACATACAATGACAATTTGAGTACATATAGCTGGTGAGTAATGCAAGGCTCCACTGGATGTGTCCAGGCACTGGAACCGTGACGTCAGCATCTCAAACACATGCTGTATTATAAGTCTGGTCTGTGCGTGTGCCTCATTATGACGTCCTTGTTCAGGTGTGTGTGCATTTCTAATGTGTGTCATTAGCCACAGCAGCAGTGTGTAACCAGCATCCCCCATTAGGTGACTGTAAGGGATGTCCCCATTGGCAAATCTCTGGTACAGCTGTGTCAGATGCCAGATGGTAGAATCATGATAGCTTCCAGGGCAGTCATCATACACATTCATTATAATGCCCTGGGCATCGCACATGACCTGGCAGTTGATGGAGGGGAAGCCCTTGCGGTTGATGTAGACTCTACTCCGCTCACCGGGTGGTGTTATGATGCATATGTGCGTGCAGTGTATAGCACCCACTAACTCAGTGTATCCTGCTATTTGGTGGAAGAGACGCATATTGCTGACCAACACCTCACGGGTGTTGAGGAAATATACATGCTCACCGGCATATGCTGACATGACATCCAGGAACTGGTGGAATACTCTGGATGATGATGCCTGTGAGATCCCCATGATATCCCTAGTTGGGCTTTGGGAGGTACCTGTGGCTAGTATTCCTAGTCCTACACATACCTTGGCATCCACTGGGATGGGTTCCCCTCTGTTAGTTCGGTGTGTCAGGCATGGCCGATACAGCTCAACAATTTGCTGTAGGAGGTCCCTGTCCACCCTATAGTGCTCTACTATCTCCAGCTCATGTAGGCCCTGGTAGGTTACCCTGGGTCTGTACACACTTCTCCATCTCCTCACTGTGAGGTGGTCGACAGCATTCCCATCCTCACCAGCCTCAGCCTCTTCCACATGTTGTTGTATGATAGCTGCTGCAACCCCTATCATTTTGTTGCTTTGTTTGTTAAAAGTTCCCTGCTTCTATACACCGGTGGTGTAGAGTATGGGAAATGCCAGTTGCATAGTTTATAGTAGTGTTCTGGGCTGGGCTGGTCTGCTGCCTGTGTAATTGCCTGATTCTGATACATTTCACCTGCCAGCTATGCTAGTTCTCCTTGGTTACCTTCCTACTGCTGTTTTCCCTTCCCATTGCCTTCCTGTTTAAGCCCGGGGGTGCACCGTGCAAGCACACTGCTCAACTGTGAACAGAGCTGCCATTTCCTGGTTTACTTTTTTTCCTTTAAAACCCGGTGCGCGGCACACACACCCGCTTAGGCAATGTAAAGAGTGCTAAGCAGCCTCAGACACACCCCCTTGCTCAGCTGTGATAAGCTATGAGCAAACCAGAGCCACAGGGCTCCAATTCACTTACAGTATGCCTGGCACACCCCCTATGATGTCAGCTAACACCTAGGCTTGTACCAAGCTATTCCTGCTCTTACACTGTTGGGTGCTGACTAGCATGCAGGGGTAATCTGGGATTCACTATCATTCCCCTCATTTGCATAGGATTGCCTGCTAGTGCACAGTTAAATGTCCCACACTGAGCCTTCCCCCTTAGCAACCACTATACACTGGCCATGTTGTCTTCTGCCTACCATTGAGTATAATGTCAGAATAGTGATTTTGGTTAGAATGCTTATTTAAGTCCCACCCCCCCGATCCCATTTGTGCGCCGCTGCCCTATGCTTAAACAGCTGAGATTGGCAAAACAAATTAAAAGTTGTTTTTTTTTTTTAAGCATTTTCCATGCCAATGGCCTTATAGTTGGCCATTGGCATGCTTTCTACATGATATCCACCCTTTATTTGGAGCTGTCATGGCTCCGTTTTGTAATTTGCAGAAATGCACTCCGTTACTGGCAGAGTACATTTCTGCAGATTACACTAGTCCTGCATGGCCGGTTTCCAGATTCTTGGATCACAAATTCACCTCATTTGCATGTATTTCTCCTGCAAATAGGGTAATTTGCATACAGGGGCTGAGCATGTGAAGGACTAGTGCAGGAGCACTTGTGCACGCCCCTACAGGTTATTCCTGGATTGCATGGCAGACATATTGCCTTCTGGGGCTCCTGCACTAGTCCTCTATGCCATGCAGGACTGGCAGAATCCGGGGGAATGTATCACATGTTTTGATACAATTGCAACCTTGAAGTATTCATTGTATGTGCAGTTGTGTTGCTAGAAATAAGGATTATCGAGGAGGTCTGCAGTGCCATTGTGTGACTATTAGCATTTGTGTCAGTACATTTTCTGGATGAACCATAAACAAATTTATCTTATTTTTTTATTTTTTTTTATTTTACATTTGTTTACTGGGAAAGTCCGACTGGGTGGAAAACCCATTTTCAGCGTAGGCCCGAGGAGAAAAGCTCTACACAGAACAGTGGTAGTAAAACATTACATACATAATTATATTAAGAAATAGAGAACATATACAGTAAAACTCTGAGGACAGAATGTTGCAGGTATAGTCTCCAGATTAGTAAATACATATACTTTGAATAATACAGTTGCAATTACAGTATTACAGTAGAACAATTGCAGTTGGGCATTGAGAAACATTTCAGGTAGAAAATGTCTTTGAAAATAAGTATATATCTGTGCATTATGGAAAGGGCAAGAACTACTGATGTGACCTAGCAGTGGTTCTGCTAGTATTTTGGATCAAGGTTGAGTGGGGAAGAAGGTAGGATACTTAGTTTGGTCGGTTACATGGGCAAAATCATTTTGTAATTAAGTGGGTTTTGAGAAGTTTTTTTTTAAACTGTTGTGATTAGTGATGTTTTTTAATGTCCGGGGGAAGGGAATTCCAGGCTTTAGCAACATGCAAGGAGAAGAGAGAGTCACCAGCTGAATTATTGGTTTTGGTCATTTTTAGGAGTGATTAATTAGCTGAGCACAGGGGTCGATTGTTGGAATAGGGTTGTATAATTTGTGATAAGGATGGAATTTTTTCTGACTGATGCAAGAGTTTATGGACCATGGTTGGTTGATTGTAGTTTAATAGATGCTTACATTGCTTGCCATGTATGTGTTCCTTAGTCCATGACATGGACAGTGTCTGGGATATGCACACACACCACATGCATGTACAGTGACATGTGGAACTGTACCTGGGGTGTCTGACTGATGTTGTGTACATAGATTATCATCAGATGTTCCAGTCCTGACCTCATGTTGAGGGAACTGTTAATAGACAGCGGGTTGACCCTGCACCTACAATGATAGCATGATACAGGTATTTCCTGGTGACAGTGACATCTGTCCATAAAGGGCATGTGTTTCAGGCATGGTATGCCCTTTGTAGGTCACATTTGATGGCATCACAGGTGTTGCAGTTGTCCAGTGGGGAACATAGGGATGGTGCACTGTCTGCATGTATGTGCCTATTGGACTGATGGACAGGGTGCCATGCCCTCTGTAGCCCACTGCAATCACACCATGTTTACTATCAGTGGACAATATGCAGTGTACTACCAACATAGTGGTTGTTGCTAGGCAAGTGTGTGTGTGTGTGTGTGTGTGTGTGTGTGTGTGTGTGTGTGTGTGTGTGTGTGTGTGTGTGTGTGTGTGTGTGTGTGTGTGTGTGTGTGTGTGTGTGTGTATGTGTGTGTATGAGACATGGGTTGACTGTTCTCTGGGTAATACAAGGATTGCTACCTTTGTTCTCCTGGCCATGATGTCACATGTAGAGGTATGGATTAGCACCATAGCTTCTCGGCTATTTCACATCTGTTATCCCTGTATGATGGACATTATGACATATACTAGGGCCACCATATAAAATATTTGCATAACCCACTCTACAATGAGTTCAGTTGTTACACACTCACAGATACCTCCCCACAAGATGCAAATGACAAACACAGACACAGACACACCTGCCATGTCTGGGATTAGAACTCCTACCTAACTAATTTATTACACTACAGCTGCTTATATAGGATGCACCACAGAGGTTTCTGAAGTACTCCTTCTCCAAAGTTGTATTTCACAGTGAATGACATCAGCAGGATTACCAAAGTACGGTATTTGAATTATGTGTGCGTAACTAGCCTAAAAAGGCATTGCTCCCTACATAGACATAGTAATGCACACACAACCATCTACACCTGCCATGTGTGGGAATAGAACCCCTACCAGAGTTCTATATCACACTACAGCATTACGCTGTAATAGGATGCCTCAAGGAGATTGCTGAAGTATTCCTTCCCCAAAGGTGTATTTCACAGTGAATGACATCAGCAGGATTGCCAAAGTAGGGCACTGGAATTGTAGTGTGTGTGACTAGCCTAAAAAACATTGCTCCTAACACAGACATAGAAACACACACACAAACATCCACACATGACATGTGTAGGAATAGAACCCCTACCAGAGTTCTACATCATACTACAGCAGTATGCAGTTATGGGACATGCCACAGAGATTATTGGGCTGCAATTTTCTGAAAAGGTGCTGCATTTCACAGTGAGCCATGACATCAGCAGCCTCCTAAGCCAAAGTAGGGCATTTGAA
>NW_025049625.1:0-13885 GCF_019279795.1 Protopterus annectens
CAGTTCAGAAATTTTGGAAAATTAATTTTTGCAGAATCTTTTATTCTGTTTATGTATAGACCTATCAATTTGACCCTCATAAACCTTGGTATTTCAAATTTTTGTTTTAGAATACACTGTGTATTGATTGTTTTCGAAATATGTACTGTTTTTGATTGATTTATAATCCTTGCCAATGCTTTTGAGGTATTTGAACATTATTGGCATATTTCACTAAACACCTATGCTCCTGAAGTGTTACTCTACTATTATGCAGCAAGAAGAGATCCCTTTGACATTTCAACATTTCCTTCTCTGTTTGAGCATTACAATTCTGAATCAGTTCTTTCTTGAGTAGCTTCACTTTTGTTTCTAATTTTTGAATATCATTGTTTTGCCTTTTCTTATAATATGAGGCTTTTTGCAAAAAAAATCCTCTAATTTGAGATTTAGCTGCTGCCCATTCAATATCAGGAGTATGTTCCTGAAGCTTCATCCTATCTGTTAAACCTTTCTGATATTTTACAATTCCATCTATTATATCCTTTTTTATTTAACAGATTTGGATTAAGTGACCAATTATAACCTCTATGCATTCTTGTATCTTTTAAATCTTTAGAAAACCTTAACGAAATTTTTGAGTGATCCGATAGATATCGAGTATGTATAACCACTACTGGTTCCAAATTAATTAATGCTTTGGATATCAAGAAAAAATCTATCCTAGACCACATTTTGTGGCATAGTGAATAGAAGGTATACTTAATTGCATTATTAATATTATGTGCATAACAAAAGGGGTCATATAATTGAAAATCTTCCTTGAAGTCATTTAATGCTATCCCGGCCTGCTTATTAAATGCTCTTTGTGGACAAGACCTATCCAACTTTGGATTTTGATAGGTATTCCAATCCCCACCCACAATAAAATAATAACCATCATACTGTGTTAAGATTGGATATAATGATGCTATGAAACTTTGTTGGTCATTACATGGTGCATATATATTCAAAAGTAAAAGAGGTTTATCAAATGCATTATCCGATAAAATAACATAACACCATCGCCCATTTTGATCCACTTTAGAGTCTAAAATCTTGTCTTTGTATTGAGTTTTAATAATTATAGCTACTCCAGCACTGTTTGTCTTACCTTCTGATGCCACTAGCTCTAATCCAGTTCTTTTCCTAATATCATCCCACTGATATTTAACAAGTGTGTTTCATGTAAAATGCAAACAGTGCTTTGTCCTGTAGCAATATGTGTAGTAACAGCTTCCTCTTCTTCAAGTTCTGGAGCCCTTTAACGTTCCATGAGTCTAATTCCCACATTGACAGGTCTAATTATCCAATAATAGTATAAGAGGAAATTATCCAATGGATATGTATTAACTGCATACTAAACATAATCTGGAAGCATTTCCTACATCCTGTCCCCAGCCAGTGCCTACCCACTTTACCCTGGACCAGGACTTATATAGGTCTGGTATGTAAAAACATGAACAAGGTTAGAAACACAAACATATTTAAAAGCTTCATGTAATAAGACTTAAAACATTTCCTAAACTTACAACCTATATATTCTAACTTAGCTACTACAAAGTCTAAACTAAACATTCCCTAACAAACACTGCTAATGCTCTACAGCTTGTGTTCCAACTATTAATTAAGCAAATCTCTATTGTAAGGTATTATTACCATTTAAAGAAAACATTTTAATATATTAACTAGCTTCTTATACCTACCCAAATACCTCTTTTGGTACAATCATTATTTATATACCACTTTTATTGAGAGAGAGAAAAGAAAAAGAAAACAAAAAAAACACAGACAGAAAAATAAATGCATCCCACGTTATAATTCTGTACCGTACACAGTGCCTGCAACTACCAATTATCAAAGTTTTGCAATTACATGCTTTAGTTCCTAACTATACTGACATTAGTTGTCTGATTAATGCCACCCAATAGCCACTATTTACCTATTTATATTCATATATATATAGTGCTATACCTTGCACCCACTGCAGATATTGTAAAAATATAATTTGGTTCAACACTATAAGCATAAGGAAAAAAAAACAGGAAAAACAGATGTTATTATATGCTTCACGTGCATATTCTAATGTTATTTACTTGTTAAAAAAAACATTAACACATTATGTCAGTTCTTTTCAGCTTCTCAAACCAGGAAACCATCAGTAATACTCGCGACGGGGGACCGCTTTCGCAGCCAGACCACAGGAAGTGTTACATCAAAATCCACACTCTCCGCTGCATTCAAGAGATTTCCTGTTTACCACTCAACGAAAAAAGTTCGTAGAGGTCATAAAAGTTCGGAAACCGGCCAGCAGACCCTCGGATTATCACAAACAAACAGTTTTATTGCTTTTACAGAGGCCTAAATGACTTAAGCAGGGAACAAAGGATTACCTAAGCCTCGAAGTATAGTAGATACTGGATCTGACCTCAGGAGCATGCCAGTCTCAACGGAAGTTTCTTTCAGCCCTCTGATGCAGGTAAAACTTTAAAAACCTTCAGAAACACTCTTTGCCTCGTTCTTAGTAGAAACAGAGTATTTAATCCCATCCACCATAAATGTAAGCACATTAGGATATTTCATCTGGAATTTAATTTGCTTGTCAATCAGAAATTTACAGTATGCAGATAAAGACTGCCTAGCTTGCCTTACTTGCAGTGGTAAATCCTGAGCCAGAGATATTTTATTATTTTTCCACATAACAAAGCCACCATTCTTTTTTGCAGTAAAAAGTATTTTGCTAACATCTTGAAAGTTCAATATCTTAGCATATACAGGTCTAGGCATATTAGAAGCTTGTACCTCTCTCAGTGCTCTGTGTGCCCTTTCGATAACAATTTGTTTCACTCCATCAGCATCATTTAACAAAACTTCAAGTATTTGTGTTATAGTTGGTATTAGCTCTGCATACTGAATGTTTTCAGGGATCCCTCTAAAAATAATATTATTTTTCTAGACCTCGCTTCTAAATCAATAAGTTTGCTTTGCATGGCTTGTAACTCCACATCATGTACCTTTGTTTTCTTCTCCAGCAAGTCTATTTTGTCCTCGGTTTCTGAAATTCTAGCCTCTGTTTTGTCCATTCTCTGCAGCAACTGATTACATAAAACTCCAAAAGTTTGTATTTGAGTAGTCAGGTCCTTTAAAGCTTCTTGTATAGGCAATAAAGCATGTTTGATATCTCCATGTTCAGTGGCTGATCAGTTTTAGATCTAGTCTCTGGTTTCTGTTGTTTCTGCTGTCTAGTAATTCTTTGTTTTTGCACTCCCATTCCTTTACTGGTGACTGTAATTCCAACAGCTTTGTTTTGGTAGTAGTTGTTTCCATGCTTTTTCCTTCTTGTGACATTTTCCTTTCCCCAAGCTGACAGGTAAAATGAAGAATGCAGACAGTCCTTTTTTATTTCTCTCTTCAGAGCTAGCTAATCACTTGGAATCCTGATAGATAAAGACTTTTTTCCAGTTTTTCCTGGTTATAGATTAATTAATTAGATGCATTTTTTTTACTTTAATTTGATGTTCAAACCTTTTGGGTATCGACTCAGGTTACAGTTTTTTCTCAGGTTTATTGGGGGCTGCAGGTCAGCAGTGTTTACAGAATGGCAGCCATCTTTGAATGACCTCTGTCTTTTGATGGCATTCATTTTTCCTCCAACAGAAAAATTTTAGGGATTCTCTAATCCCTTGACAGCATAAATTGGGCTGCTAGCATTTCCAGTGGAAGTGCATGGTTGATAAACATTAGCTTTTCCCTTTGATTGCCTCATTATCATATTTCCCGCTGGTGAGACCAGGGCTGAGTCCCCCAACAGTGGAAAACCTGAGCAACAGGGCTAAAGGATCAGAAGGATTTACAAAGACAGGTAAAATTGTTTGTTAAGGTCCCCACCTGGTATGCTTTTCTGAACCCCATTGATGGAATTTTAGTTATTACAGAAAAAAAGACATTATATGATCTGGAATAATTTAAAACACACATTATGTATTAACAAATATCCTTTAAATAGACTGAAGGGCATGTAATGGTGCTTTTTTGAAAATGAATAAGCAGCTGCAGGAAAGACAAAACTAGGTGTGCATAATCAGGAAAGGACAAACAGTCCAAGTGGGTGTCTTCAGGAACTAAATGAAGGAACTAGTATGGCATTCTAAAATTAATAAATTATTTCATGTGCTTTTGTGCTGCAAAAAACCCAGGCAGTCTTAAAGTCAAAGCAACTCGATTAACTTCAGTGACTGTAACAAAGAACTGAAATAAACTGAGCCTGCTGTCAAAGATATTTGTTTGCAGTGCATAGCTCTTAAGATCCCCCAAAATTAGAGAACTCCATTAATAATCATAGACAATCAAGCACATTTTTTAAAATATTAATGTATTAAAAAGCTGACAGAAAAAGAAATGTGAATTAACATGCATTTTCTGAAGAAAAATAAGTCTCTATTTTTAAATTTTTGCCATTAATTTTTAATTAAACCCCCTTTTACATTTTTTTTTTTTAGGGGGGATTAAAAAGCAAAAAATCAGGTACATCCATGACAATCTGGGACAACTGAGGGTACAATGCAGTGTTTTACATGGAAATTTTTTAGTGTGGTTTTCCCAGAACTCTGAGAAAATACAAAATTAAATAAGTAAGTCTTTGAATAAACTACAGGCAGAATTCACGATGGCTTCCCGGAGTCTAAGGTGTAAGACTCCATGCAGCCATCCAAGGAACAGCCGAAATCCGTGAGAGACCAGCTAAAACGTCTCTTACATGGGCGGCGTGGATATGCTAATTACCTCACTTGCAGCGAAGGCATGCAAATGAGGTAGATTAATCCCTGAAACCAGCCAGTGTAAGAGTCATGTTAGGTGCAGAAATGTACTCAGTTGACAACTGGAGCGCAAATAACACAATGGAGCCATTAGCTCCAAATAAAGTGTGGATATGTGTCAGGCAGCATGCCAATGGCCAAATATGTGGCCATTGGTTGGTAAGATGCAAACATGAAATAAAATATTTTTTTGTTGAGGTTTAAAAGCGCCAGCAAACGGGCTGCCCATTTAAAAAATAAAATAAGGTTTGAAACCCACAAATGTGGGTATTATGCAATGCATGGATTTGCAATGCAGGGACTAGCAGACCAAAACAACATGGCCACCTTTGGTTGCTAAGGGGGAAACTTTTAAAACATGTAACTAAGCATTAGTAGGCAATCCTATGTAAATGAGTGGTAGGATAGTGAATCACACTGTCACATAGCAAATGAGCACATTTGTAGTGTAAGAGTTAGATAAGGGGAGTAACAGAGTAGGAGATAGGTGACATCACAGGGGAATGTCAGAAAGAAATCAAGCTCATTGGAGCAAAGTGGTATGTGAAAAAAGTCATCACACAGCATAGAAAAAGGGTGTCAACAGATAAGCATGGGAAAGTCAAGAAATGGAAGTTGTACACTGTGGCCAACACCAAAATTTCTTGCTGTATGTGCATGTGCATGCTGGGAGGGAGAAGAAGAGTGCGTGTAAGGCAGAGTAAGCATGTAGGGCCTGTTTAAGATCTGTAAACCTGTTTGCGCTGGTGTGCGGGTTTTTAAACCCGAATAAGCAGATTCTAGTTGTGCAGGGGATGTAGCCACTGTGAGCGTGTTTCCACTGGTATGGGGTGCTCCCCTGAGGAAACAGAGAGGAAAAAAGGGAAACAGAAGAAATAGTAGGGAACTAGCAGGGAATACTGGTAGAGCTAGCAGGTGAAAACAATTAGAAGCAGGCAATTACACAGGCAGAAATAGCCAGCCCAGCACTTAAAACACTGCAAACAGCATTGCAGTATGTTTCTCTCAAGAGACACTGCAAGACAGGAGTAAGCTATTAGAAGTGAAAACTGAAAAAACTGCACTCAGACCAACCATGCTAGGGGCTGCCATAGCTGTTATAAGGAGACATGGGAGACTTGCTGAGGGTGGTGACAATGCAAATGCTGCCAGACAACCCACAGTGAGGAGACAAAAAGAGTGTACAGGCCCAGGTCACCTACCAGGGGGTTTCATGAGCTGGAGATAGTGGAGCACTATAGAGTGGACAGAGACCTCCTGCAGCAAATTGTTGAGCTGTGCAGGCCCCGCCTCACACACAAACCAACAGAGGGGGAAACCCCTCCCAGTGGAAACCAAGGATGTGTTGGCCTAAGAATACTAGCAACAGGTACCTTCCAGAGACCAACTGGTGATATGATGGGGAAATTCAAGCATACCCTCCGGGTAGCAATTTTACCCATGTAGACTGTTGACTGTAATTTCCCCTGGTGGGTTTCCGAATAGCATTCTTGAAAAAGCGGTACCCTGAGGTGTTAAATGATGCACCTGCTCAAAACCCCAGGGGAGGGGAGGGAAATTAAGCAAGGGTTCCCTTAACTCCCGGGTTTGTTGACCCCGGGGCATAAAAGAATTTGGGCCCCCCGGGGACTACCATGACCCATATCTGGTTTTTGGCGGTAAGCATTTGAATGGGGCATCCCACAGGGCCCTAGGGGGATGCGGATAGACTGGAGCCGTGGTGTGACAATGAAATGCCCCAAAACAAACCCAAATGAGGGAAAAAAGAAATGTAAGGCGGGTTTTTCTCCAAAGGGTTCCATGCCTGGAAAGGTGGAGCCTTGAGTCCCAAACTCTGCCCCCAAATTGTTGGTTGTGCAGCACTAAAACGAAAACAGGCACAGGACCAGATGGGCTGGGACAAACAGCCCCCACCATTGAAGGATCACAGGCAAGCTCCAGGGAGGAACAACCTGAGCCTGCCCCATGGCGGGGGGCATGATATCCCTCCTTGAGGAATGCAAGCAATACACTCTCATAGGAACCCTGGGAATGTCCTTGACTCACCATAAGAACAGGGATGCCAAACATAACCAATTTCCCTCAAACATGTACAGGGAGTGTAGTTGTGCTCCCGGGGGAGCCCTGACCCACTGAGGCATGATTGCCATGGAACAATGTCACCATTAGTATATGAAAACTGAAGCCCTGCCTAACATCTCACCCACCAACAGAGCCAAATGAAGACAAAAAGAAAGTAAATAATTGGCTGAAGTTTTGGTTCGGGGAAAAAATGGTGAACCCGGGGGAGACTCACAAACATGTCCCCATGTAGGGATGGCAGCACAAATTGGGGGTTTCGGGCAAACGTTCCCCCCCCCAGGCCGAATAGGGGCTGGAAAAAAAACCCACCACCAAGGTAGCACAAGGGAAACAACCGGGGAAAGCCCCCAATGCCAGAAGCTAACCTGCAAGGGCATGCAACCAAACCCCAAGATGGGAAGGGAATATCTGTTCTAAAAAAAACCCGGGAAGGCCAAAGACACCCTAAACTCCCAGGTTATTTCATCCAGCCTCAGCCCAAAACGGGAACATACAATGGAGTGTCATCAGAAAAACTGAAGGTAACCCACCCCAGGGGGTCCACACAAAAGCACAGGACATCCAGGGCAAGTAACAGGGCCAAATGCGCCCTGTTTGCACCCTGCACAGACCCACTCACAAACCCGGAACCCCAGCCACCTTCCTGAAGAACTGCACAAAATTTTTTAAACAAATAAAACAAGGCACCACAAAGTATGCAAGGTGGCAACCAAGAGGGAAAGAAGTAATCGGGACCTGGGCACAAGGGGGTAACCCGTATGTACACTCACATTCCAATGGCCAGGAAAGTTGCTATATTGCCCCCTTAAAAAAAAGGGAGCACATGAATCAAGGAATACGTGCCCCAACTTTCCCTTTCGGGCCCAAAAGGGACAACAAGCCCCAGCAGCCTTCCTTTAACCTGCAGATTTAAAAAGCCCCAAAATTTACCCCCCAAAAGGGATAAAGGGGTAAAACATTTAGATTCGCCTGGCAAGAAACCCAGCCCAATTGCAATGCCCAGAGATGTTATGCCTATTAAAGGCCATGTAACCCAGAAGAATGGCATCTCCCTCAGCCCCAAATCCACAAGCCCCAGTGAGATACTAACCTCCAAAATAGAAAAAATGTCTAGGGAAATCCAAAAAAGGGGCCCCTTCCTTTGGGAAAAACCCAGCCATAAGGCTACTCCCATCAATGAAAAAATCTGGTAAAGGCAGGGGAATAGTAGGTGTCACTGGGGCCATCCCGGCACACAGTAAATAAACCCAAAGGGGGATAAATAATTGCGGGGCAGATCCAAAGTCTTCCATCTCAAATCCGGGGCAGATAGCCTAGTTACCTATATAACAAATTGTGAGGCAAAAGGGATTACACCACTGTTAACTGAGGTAAACCATGGGATAATCCAAAATTGCTTGCAGATCAAATACCAAACAAACACCAAACCCCACCCTTTGCCAAATCCAACCTAACAACTTTGCAAACTCCCACCAGCACCAACTGCCAAATATCTACCCCCTGTTTGCAGATGCTGAGGAAAAAGCCAGCATCTACAAAGCACACCACACAGCATCAATGGTACCAGATGTTGTCCTGGGTTGTGTCCAACATGTACTGTAAGAAGAATGGAACACCAAATAGCACTACTGCACTCTCACTGTCTTACCACAGCATTTGTACCCAAAGGCAGTGTACAGCAACAGTGGTCCCTCACCACAAAGGTGGTGCCTGAATGGATACTGCAAACTATCACCCCTCAACCCTGCTATCTAGGTTGGCAAAGTAATGGAGAGGATGATCATGGATCCCAGGAATAATGAGATTGGGTACCTACAGACATTGGACCCTACCCAGTGTGGCTTTCAAGGGCAGATCCTGCCCCTTAAACTTTCTGACTCATGTGAAATGTGCACCAAGGCCATTGATGGGGGGAATGTGTTTCACACAGCCTATCTGGACCTTGCTAAACCCTTCCATACAATACCCTAGTTGGTCAGTACAGATAAGCTCACCAGCCTAATATAAACCCCTATCCAAGTAGATGGGTTGCAAACCAGCTCAAGGACAGAACTGACCTGGTCAGAATGCTGCAGCCATGTCAGACTGCAAACCAGGTACAACTGGCATCCCACAAGGCATGGTCCTGGGACCTCTTTGTATGCTATATATGTCACATAGGTACAGGCCAACATGGAAGGACTCTGTCTGAACAGGGTTGCAGAGGACTACAAACTCCCCAAATATAACCCTCCAGCTGACACAAGCATCCTACAAAAGGCACACATAGAAACAGACAAGTGGTGCCACAGCCATGTCAACAAGCTAAATGCAGAATAATGTATAGTCATCCCTGTGGAAACACAGTACATGGCCAGAAATTATCACATAGGTGTTAACCCAGTAAGTGCATCAGGAGAAATAAGAGACCTGGGGGACACAAGGTGATAGATATCCTGCATGTGACAACCATGTGTCTGTAGTGGTTACAGAAACATACCATATACCCACCTAATCATGAAGGTAAGCACAGCTAGGTCAGGGTAGGTCAATGTGCCTCTCCCGTCATCCATCAGCAGCCTCACAATTGTACAATGGCCCTTAGGGATGTACCTTAGCA
Organism: Protopterus annectens; assembly: GCF_019279795.1. Lineage (NCBI taxonomy): Eukaryota > Metazoa > Chordata > Ceratodontiformes > Protopteridae > Protopterus > Protopterus annectens. Next base: position 9,517 of record NW_025049625.1, read on the forward strand.
GACACCTGCATCAACTAAAGACCCCACAAATACCCCACCAGGAGGATCACAGAGCTGTAACAGATGCCATGTGTCGCCTGATTAAAACAAACTCCACACAGTGCCATACCCGGCTGGAGGTGATCTGTGCCTGATGTATAAAGCCATGACCAAGCTGGTATCAATGGACATTTGGCACCATGTAAAATCTGAATGCTGGTGACCTATGCAGATGACAGGCCTGAACCCCAGCACAGACATAAACAGGACATGCTGTACCGATTGGTCCATAAACCAGAAGCTCACTCCACTCATGACTAAACTCCCAGTACAGGTTATCCTGGGAGTCCCTCATTGACTGTCATCCAGAGGAATGACTGGATGGGAGATGGTAGGTGTACCCAGGATATCACCTGTATGTCACGGGGAGACAGAGGCACAGCACACTAACCTTGACATATGTCATGGCAAACACCAGTAAATGTGTGTTGAAGGACAAACACTCTCTGACTAGCATTACAAATGGCGTAGGGCACATGGCCATTGTTTGTCACTGTCCACACAAGTTGTGGAATACATTAACAATGTCGGACAATCTTGTTCTATGTTGTCCATATCTGAACAAAATGTAACATGGTCATATCTGCACAACTGGCCCTCAACCAGTCTGGTGTGCTCACTATAAATATTACAACCAGTGATAGGGCTGAAACCGATGATACAGTCCACCACAGGGAAAGTACTGAACCAGTACACTATACGACAATACACTGTTTGGTCAGTATGAAAGGATGTTGACAACTGTATGCAAACTATCCCATGGCAACCCTGCAGGCACAGCATAATGCCCGTTAGGTTCAGACACAAAGCAGTTGGGCAGTAAGAACACAACCTGATGTCCAACACTTAACTGTACATGTGAAATATAGATGAAGTCCACACACAAACACAAATGTGGTGGACCACAGATCCCAACATATGGAAAGTTCACAATGGGCATGCTCCCCACTTAGATAAATGAGGTGTCAGTCAAGAAGCCATAGAAACTGTGAACTGGGCATGCTCCCCACTTAGTCCATGTCTCTGTTCAGCCGTTTCACCCACATATCTGTCATTTTTATGTGTTAACACATGCTCCCCCCACAATACAGAAATCTGCCCAGTGCCCCAGTGTTTCAACAGAGACATAAGGAAAGTACTGGATCCCACTCATATGCAAACATCTGCCACAGTACACAAGTTGTTCATAGAGATAGGGAAAACTATGGCAATAAAGACCCACAAACAGTATATGAGCAACAGATACTTGCATCTGACAGGTAAACATATGGCTGTAGAGTGCAATACTAGGCTGTTATCCCTAGGGAATACAGAAGGCTATCCATAGTGTATTTGGCATCTGCCTCCGCAGTACAGTAGGCCACTGTGCCTGTGCAAAGTTAATGCATAGATATGCTCTCCCCCTTACTGATGGATAGTAACAGATGTACATACCTCTTCATACATAATGATGTCAGCAGACTATACATATGTCAGGAGCACAAATGATACCCAGTAATTTGAATAGCTGATCAGCTTTTCTCCCCCGTGTCAAAAATAGTTTGGTAGGGGGAATCCTGAAGTGCTCAGGGGTATGTGTGACTGTGGGGGGGTGTGTGTGCAATTCCATGTGTAAAAGAAATGTCCCCTTTTGGGAACTAGTACCACAACACATGCTGCATATTCCACTGTCTAAACACTGATGATGTCAGCACCCATAAGTAAGCAGGGAAAGCAAGCCTCCCAGTAATGCAAATAGCGCTCTGCTACCGTCTCTCACAAGTGTCATAACATAGTTAGGTAGGGGTTTGAATCCTGCAAGTGCCCAATGTGTGTGGGGGAGTGTTTTGCAATTCCATGTGTAAGAGAAATGTCCCTTTTGGCAACTAGTAAAAAACACATGCTGCATATTCCACTGTCTAAACACTGATGATGTCAGCACCCATAAGTAAGCAGGAAAAAAGCCTCCCAGTAATGCAAATAGGGTCTGCTACTCGTCTCACAAGTGTCATAACATAGTTAGGTAGGGGTTTGAATCCTGCAAGTGCTCAATGTGTGGGGAGAGTGTGTGTGCAATTTTTTGTGAAATGTCCCTTTGGCAACTTAAAAACAACACATGCTGCATATTCCACTGTCTAAAAACTGATGATGTCAGCACCCTATAAACAGAGGGGGAAGCAACCTCCCAGTAATGCAAATAACTCTGCTTGCTCTCACAAGTGTCATAACATGTTAGGTAGGGGTTTGTATCCTACAACGCCATGTGTTTTTGTCACACAGTTTGTCCATGTGTGGGGTGTTGTTCTCAATATTCACAAAATTATATCACAATGTCAATGTCCCTGATGTATGCATGTGCCACATACAATTTTGTACCCTTTAATAGTTCCCATGTCGAAGCCTGCCTCATGAATACATGGAATTTTCATTAGACAACTGTATGACTGTGGTGTTCTGTGCAGGGCTGCATGTGGTATGTGAATATACAGTGTGAGTTGTAGATGGTGTCATTCCAGCGAGGGGTACATACTGGTCTGGAGCATATAGTCCACATGTTGGTGATGAACAGGTGCAGCATGTTTTCACCTCTTGTGGGAGTGGTAACAAGTTGTTCCATAGCAATGCAGGGGAAAGAATGCTAGGAACCTTTCAGCTAGGGTCTTGGAGCTAGAGTAATGCTCACACTCTATGTTTGGGTAGTTGCAGTCCACCCATATAATGGTGTTTGCAGAGACCATCATATTCCCAGTGTTGTCAGGAAGGCCAAGTGGGTTTCCTGGGTATGGGAGGGTGGTGTGTGCCAGGCTATGAACCTGAAGGCAGTCTAACCCACTGTTAGTTGCACATGGATAGGCTCTGATACTTTGTGCTGTGCCACCAACCTGGGGGTGTGTGTATCTGAGGTGCCTTTGGATACATCCCCCCTGTTCTGGTTTGGTGCATGTGTAGGGGATGACAAGCATGGTATGAGGTATGACCTGGCAGTGATGGGGTGCACCTGGGAGCCTTGTACCAGGAGTCTGTTACTCATGGATATTGCTGTTTCCCATGTAAGGACAGTTTCCACTGCATGCATCTTGAGGTTTACACTGCTGGTGTTGAGTAGCATTACTATTAGTGTCCCATCCCTGTGATACCTGTGTAGGTGGCTATGTAATGTCAGCCTTGCATACAAAGGCACTATTTTGTGGGGCCTCTGCCAAATATCCCCCTGGGTGACAGGTGCAAGCTGTCCCTAGCAAACAAGTGGCTTGTCCATGTAAATTTACAGGCATTGGGGCAGCTGGTAATTGAGAAACTGAAACCTGTCTACGGGGGAGCATTCTTGGTGAGGGGAAGATGTACCAAGGGCAGGCCCCCGCCTGTGCCACAAGCTCAGAGAGCCCCCCTATGTCCCCTAACATGTAGTCCAGGGAGGTGCCCCGGTCATACACACTGGCACAGACAATGACTGAGTCATATTTGTACATGCCTTGGAGTGACCTGTATGCTTGTGTTATGTGGTGGATCATAGTGCCCGATGGGCATCAGCGTGACCTTCACCTTGTTCAGCCTGGTGAGCAGGACCTCAGTGTACCTGATGATAGAGGGACCTATTACAACTGTAGCAGGTGTGTTGTCAAGCTGTATGGCTGTGACTGTTTGGCACACAGGCTTTGTGAGCTATGTGTTGCACGTGCTCTGCTCTGGCGTTTGCTTGTGTGTCTGCTTTGCAGGTGTCAGCTGCTCAGGCAGGATGCTATTCTGAGAGTCCAAGAATGTACCTGTGTGTTTCTGTGTTTGGATTGCGGTTGGGGTCTATGTGAGACTGGTACTGTATTCACTGTAGTATCCACTCCACCTGAAGGGTATCCAGTAATGAGTTAAGAGAGCTTAGCCCCAGTTTGGCTATGTGGTTGCATCTCTCACATGTGTTTGTGTATGGGAAGGGAGAGGGTTGTCTGTGTACATGAGGCAGCTGTAACATTGCCACATGACTCACAATTCACCAATGGAAGAGAGTTGACAGGTGACCTTTGCACATGCTACCATAGCATTGTGAATCCCATACTTTTAAAGACACATAGGGCCAATGGGGGCAAGGTACTCAAGGTGAGTATGTGAGGGGGTAGTGCCCCGATTTGTTAGTGCTGGCATATATAAATGCTGTCTTGAGCAAATGGAGGTAAGTCATATGCAATGTGTTACAGGCAACTTACATGCAAACAGGACAAACAGTGACTTCTGTCAAGTGAGACATGGGCATCAGTACAGTAAACAATACAGATGTCACTAGGGATCCACAGAGGCCCGTAAATCTGCATTTGGCATGTTTGGGGAAAAACAAAAAATGTTTCAAGGGGGGAAAATT
>NW_025049626.1:0-14462 GCF_019279795.1 Protopterus annectens
AATTCAAATTGATGTCACTTCCCATCCTGTTACGTCTGCCTCTTTCAAGTTTTCTGGCAACACTAGACTTAAAAAAGATGCTTATTACATCGCTATTTATCCAGACTTTAGACATGTTTTATGTTAATGTGATCCAGACACACAAAATCATTTTTCTGCCTTACCTTTGGACAGTCCACTTCACCAAGAGTGTTCACAAAGTGTGTGGCTTATTGCAGGCTAGAGGGTATCCACATTTTTACATATTTAGATGACTTGCTTATCTTTGCAAAGTCTTTAAAGTTTTAGGAATGTCTCACTTGGGTGAGAGATCTCTTACACAAGCTGGAATTCCAGGAGAACATTCAGAAGTCTTTCTTAACTCCTTCCAATAGGAATATGATGTCCTTCAAGGATGCATCTGCAGTCATAACAAATGGGTTGTCCTGTCGTCAGGCAGCCCTTCGGTCGGCCGGATTCCAAAGTCTGGGTCTGACCTCGGCTGGTGTCGCACTTCACCCGACGTCATCTCTGCTGGTCTTCGGGTATAAAGGCATCAGCCGACGCCATTTTCCTCAGTCTTTCTTGCCGCGTGGCGCCCGAAGCAGAAGCTGTTCGCAAGTGCCGGTCGGTCAGATCCAGAGATTACTACTACCGAATACTACTTGAAGACTTCTAAAAGCTAAGTACCCCATTGGGGACTCTTTCTTGCCTCAGCCGATGTCAGAAAAAGTAAATAACTGTTTAACTTGTGGGAAACAAATACCTCATAAAGATTTCCACTCTTACTGCTTACCTTGTTTAGGCCCAGACCACGGCGTAGCAGCCTGTTTAGCCTGTGCTTCCTTCAACTGACGAGCAGCTTAGGCGTTGGTGGAGTTTGCTGAACAGTTTTTCGGCTCAGATTTTGCGTACATTATGCCGTCGGATCCTCAGACTACTCAAATTGTTAAAAAGCGCGAAAAAGACCGACACTCGCGGTCCAGCGGTTTCGCCGAAACCACGGTTAAGCAAACCAGTGTCTCGGTTTTGACGAACCGAGCAAGCGGGTCAATCTTCAGCCGAATCCATGACTACTACCGAGGCTCCTGCTACCCTAGTTGAATCGGCCTCTGAAGTTTTGCCTACTAATGTGGTTCCTATTGAATTATCAGACACCATCCCTTTGGATGTCTCTACCCCAGCACGTGGTGCTGCTAGGCCTCCTGCAGCCATGTCTATTAAGGCCTTTGCCAGGGCTAAAGCAGCCAAAACTGCTAAATCAGTGCCTGTTAAGCCCCCCCTCACACAGGCCCAGTTCCAGTTCACAAATGCTTACTCTGGCAGAGGATCTCATCTCTTTAATTAGGGGATCCCAATCTCACCCAGACAGGGCCTCTCAGCCTCCAGAAAAGAGACCTAAAGAGACCTAGAGCAGAGCCCCCAGAGCCAGTGTCCTCTGATGATTCTTCGGATGACTCAGACATTACAGACCATCCACAGGCTCCTTTGTCTACTTATGAAGATTCCGATGCTGAAGAATCTATTCCATCTGCCTCTCCACCAGAGGAATTTTCCTTTGGGGAAACCTTACATGCCATGAGAGAACAATTCCAATGGCAGGGACAAGATTTCTCAGATTCAAGAAAAAGGCTTAGGACCTTTCTACACTTACCACAACATAGGCCCTTAGCTATACCTCCAGTTCTGCCTGTTGTGGATGATGCATTTAATGATGTTTGCACTGCTCCTGATACTTTACCTCCAGCCCCTGCCAAACCAGATAGGTTTTACAGGGTACCAGACACTCATCACCACCTATACAAGGCCCCACTTGCAGATCCTGAGACTATCTCCCAGGGGCCTAAGGCAGTAGCCGACCTCAGCAAAAAACCCTCTCCCTTCTGAAAGGGAATCCAGGTCCTTAGAGAGATGGGGGGAAAAAGTTTACACCTCTGCTACTCTCAGCTAGAGCTTTGAACTGTCAGTTTCATATGATCCGATACTCAAGAGTTTATGCTTGATCAGTTAACTAAGAAACTGTCCTCTGATGACTCCTTAGATAAGAAATATGTTTTAGAAATGGTGAATAACATTCAACAGGTTAGTAACCATTCTTTAAAATGTGGCTATGATGCACTGGAGGCTTCATTTAGATCAGCCATGACTGGCACAGTTATAAGAAGGCATGCATGGTTGAAAGAACAGGTCTTGCTGGATCATGTTAAAGCAAAGCTGTTAGATGCTCCTATGGATAAGGCCAGTCTATTTGGTACTCCTGCTCAGCAAGTAATGAAGAAAATGGAAGAGAAGGCAAAATCTGTACAAACAGTTAAGGATTTCTTACAGGTTCAGCCCCCAAGGTTTAGCAGGAACTGGCCTTCCAAAAATTGGTCCTTTCCAGACTCCTCAAAATCTCAGAGAGTCAGGAATAGGCGTTCCAGAGGCAGAAATCAATCCAGAGGAGGTGCCTACAGAGGACACCAGTGGCAAGGCAATAACCAGCGAGGCACAGACACAACCACTGCCACTGCAACAGGACAATCACAGTGACTTGGCTCTGACACCGCCTACCAGGGAACAAATAGCAGCACCTTTAGGCGGAAAGTTAGCCTTATTTTCAAAAAATTTGCACTATATCACAAAAGACAAGTGGATTTTGCAGACCATAGACCAAGGCTACAGGTTTCACTTCCACCTTACCAGTAAAAGAGGAATGCCAAACCTACCTCCAAATCAAAAACAGAAGCTCTAAAGCAGATAGCTCAATTAACAAAGATGAGAGCTGTGGAAAGAGTACCACTAACAGAACAGGGCAAAGGATTCTACTCCAGACTCTTCCTAGTACCAAGAAAAGAGAAAAATTGGAGACCTATTCTCGATCGGTCCGTCTTAAATACATTCATCATTGTCCCAAAATTCAAAATGCTGACCCTACAGCAACTTCTTCCCATGCTGGGCAAGGAGTGTTGGCTGGTAACTCTAGATCTCAAGGAGGCATACCTGCACGTCCCCATACGACCAAATTGCAGAAGATACCTCAGATTTCTTGCAGGATCAGAGCATTATCAATTCTCAGCATTGTCCTTTGGCTTATCTACTGCGCCCAGAGTATTCACAAAATGCCTGGCATCAGTAATCGCTCATTGCAGGCTACAGGGAATCCAAATTTATCCATACCTGGATGACTGCCTGATACAAGCGGACAACAAAAGCAAGCTGACAAAAGACTTACAAAGAGTCATTTGCATACTACAAGCCCTGGGATACACAGTCAATTTAAAAAAGTCAAGACTGATACCGTCCCAAACAAGAACATTCTTGGGTGCGGAATTGGACACAGTAAAACAGATGGCATTCCTAACTGCAGAAAAACAAGAACAACTCCCTCTTTACTTCTTGGCATTAACAAAGCAGAACAAACTAACAGCAAGAAAAGTACTGCAGGCCTTGGGCTTCATGGCATCATGCATAATCCTGGTCCCCCATGCCAGACTGCATATGAGAAAGCTACAGTGGTACCTAAAGAATTTATGGTCTCAACACAGGCACAGCTTAGAAACCGAAATCCCACTAATCCCATGCTTGAAACAAGAGTTCCTATGGTGGGCTCAAGCATGCCAGTCAAACCCAGTCTTGCCCTTCCACAACTTTCAAGCAAGCCAAACCATCACAACGGGCCTCAGACCTAGGCTGGGGCACACATGCTGGACAAATGCATACAAGGATTATGGACTCCAGACCAGCTGCACCTGCACATAAATCAAAAAGAAATGCTGGCAGTAAAACTAGCAATCCAGAATTTCAGACCATTCCTCAAAGAAGGCCATTTAATGATAAGGACAGACAACACCACAGTCATGTGGTACATCAACAAACAGGAGGCACTCATTCATACCCTCTATGCAGAATGACTCTGGACCTTTGGAATATGGCTCTGAGCTACAACATCCAGTTACAGGCAATATTTGTACCGGGAAAAGAAAACACCCTAGCAGACATGTTAAGCAGAACTACCTCGGATGCTCACGAATGGATGCTACACCCGGACATCTTCAAGGCCATCATAAAGAAATGGGGAATGCCACAAATAGACCTATTCGCATCCCCACTCAATCACCAGCTCAAAAAATTCTGCACAAGGACATACCACCCACTTGCACGGAAGGTGGACTCTCTATCCTTCAGTTGGAAAGGCCTGACAGCATATGCATTCCCACCTCTTCCTTTGATGCACAAGGTACTACTGAAAATCAAAGAGGAACGTCCAAGGATAATTCTGATAGCTCCAAATTGGCCAGGACAACACTGGTATCCATTGCTGAGGAGCATGTCTCGGGGGAGAACGTGGACACTACCCCTGATGCCTTTGATGTTAACTCAGAACAAGTACAACATCATGCATCCAAACCTAAAAACTCTGCAACTGACTGCCTGGAACATCACATAACAGCAACTAACCCAGATTTATCCCAAAGGGTTAAAGACATTATCCTTGAAGCCCGCAGACCTTCAACAAGAAGGAACTATGCAGGAAAATGGAAAAGGTTTGTCATTTGGAGTACTGAAAGAGGAAAAATGTGTCAAAGATAGATATTGCTAACATCCTGGAGTACTTGGCAGAGCTTCTCCATACAGGCCTGTCCTATTCCTCCATCAAGATACATGCATCAGCTATTTCTGCAGAATACAGCTTCGATCCCCCTGTCTTCTCACATCCTCTACTCAGGCAGTTCCTCAGAGGAATCAAGAATGTAAAACCTCCCAGGAAACCACCATTACCAGCATGGGACTTGAACTTTGTGCTAGAAAATTGACACTCCCTCCATTTGAACCAGCAGCAACAGCAGATCTTCAACACCTATCATGGAAAACTGCTTTCCTACTGGCAATTACTTCAGCAAGAAGGGTTTGAACTACAGGCCTTAATGGCAGTACAACCCTTCCTAATCTTCCATCAAGATAGAGTGTCCATGAGAACTAATCCTACATTTATGCCTAAGGTGGTATCCAGAGTGTCTCTAAACCAGGCAATCCACCTACCTACCTTCTTTCCCAATCCACAGAACAGGGGGGAAAGACTGCTGCATACCTTGGATGTACATAGACAGTTACGCTACTACCTGGACAGAACCAAAGGTAACAGAAAAACTGACCAGCTTTTAGTAGCCTATGCAACAGGAAGGGAAGGAAAAGCAATTTCCAAACAGACAATCTCCAAATGGATAGGAAATTGCATAAGATTCTGTTACTCCTACCATGGAAAACCAATTCCACAGAACATAAGACCTCACTCTACAAGGGCTACAGCCACTACCACAGCTTTCTTATGAGGAGTGGCAACCAAGGACATTATTGAGGCGGCTACTTGGACCTCCGTGCATACATTTGCCAAGCATTATAACTTACCTCTATACTCTAGATCCCGAGCAGGTTTTGCCACTGCTGTATTGCAAGGGATCCTAACTACACCATAATTCTTCTTCCTCCTCCCCTAGTTTGGCTATGGTATTCTACCCATTTGTTATGACTGCAGATGCATCCTTGAAGGACATAGTACAGTTTTGTACCTACCATAAATGTAGATGTCCGAACAGGATAGCATCTGCAGTCAGGATTACCCACCCTCCTTCCCCTCTGTGGTATTCCTAGGGTATTTACCCTCCTAATAGCTAGCTGGGGGGGATCTCTTATGGTGTATTTGTTTGTATATATGTACATACATGCTTATTTTTTGTGTTTGCCTACCTTTTTTTTGGAAACATTGGCATTTACCCAAAATTTAGCTTTCCAAGAAGGCAACTGGCATCTGGGGCAAGAAACACTGAGGAAAATGGCGTCGGCTGATGCCTTTATACCCGAAGACCAGCAGAGATGACATTGGGTGAAGTGCGACACCAGCCGAGGCCAGACCCAGACTTTGGAATCCGGCCGACCGAAGGGCTGCCTGACGACAGGACAACCCATTTGTTATGACTGCAGATGCTATCCTGTTCGGACATCTACATTTATGGTAGGTACAAAACTGTACTTTCCTGGGATATTAACTAGACACCTCTGTTTAAAGAGAGATGTTCTTTGTGTTTCACTGTTGCAGTCATTACGTTTGGGCCATCTGCTTGCAGGTAGCCCTCAGCCAGCCTGATTGTCAAAGTTTTGGGTCCTGCGTCGGTTGCTGTCTCATCTTCCATGACGTCAGGTAATCAGGGGTATAAAGCATGCAGCCGACTCCATTACATCAGTCTTTCTTGCCGTGCGGTGCCCGAAGCAGAAGCAGTTCGCAAGTGCAGGTCGGCCAACTCCTGAAATTTTCGTTTTCGAGTTTCAGAACCGAAGTCTTCAAAAAAGCTAAGTACCTCATTGGGGATCCTTTTTCTTGCTCTAAACTGATGTCAGTAAAAGTTAACAATTGTATTTCTTGTGGAAAGCAAATACCTCATAAAGATTTTCATTTGTACTGCATTCCTTGCTTAGGCCCAGACCATGACGTCCCTCGCGGTCGGTTTTGTGCCTTATTCAAACCTCGAACTATTTGTCGTTGGTTCATTTTTTTATCAAACTACTTCGGTACTCTGTTTAATTATCCAGAAATGGCTTTGGTAAGCCATCCGACTACCGACATTCCGAAAAAACGTAAAGATAGAGACAGGCCGCATAGGCCCAAAGCTACCAACGGCGCTTCCGTTAAGCTAGTCGGCAGTTCGCCATTACTCAGTGAGGTGCTTTCACAGCCCCTGATACCCACTACTAAAGATTTGCAGGCCTCTACTGAGACCCATTCGGAGTCTGGTATGCCGCGAGTTGCTGCGTCGACTATGGAACCTACGCATTTCTCTACCTTGGATGGGTCCGGAGCCGCTGTGCAGGCACCGGCTTCTGAGGGTCTATTCAGGTCTACTGACTTGCATATCAAACCGACGCCATCTTCTTCTTCAAGGCCTAAAACTCGATCCACGCCTAGAAAACAGACGTCCAAACCGCATGGTCAGGCCCATATGCCTAAAAAACAAATGATTAGAATGGCTGATTACTCTAATTAGGGGAAGCCAGCCTTCTCCGTCTAAGAGACCTAGAACTGATTTTCCTTCTGATTCTTCTGATCAGGATTCTGAAATTTCTGTTTCTTCTGATGACCATGATTTGCCCTTATCTACATATGAGGATTCTGATGCAGAGGACTCCATACCCTCTGCTTCCCCTCCAGAATATTTTTCTTTTGGTGAAACTTTGCACTCTTAGGAAGCATTCCCACTGGGAAAGCTAGGATTACTCCGACTCCAAAAAGAGGCTTAGGGAATTCTTGCTCCTACCTCAACACAGGCCTTTAGCTATCCCTCCTGTACTGGACATTGCAGATGATGTCTTCTTGGAATCTAGCCTAGCCTCGGGCACTCTACCTCTTGCTCCCAGGAAACCTGACTGGTATTACAGAGTACCTGACTCTCACAAGTTCCTTTTTAAGAATCCCACTGCGGACCCAGAGACCATTTCACAGGGAGCCAAAAGCATTAAGGCTACTACTGCCAAAAACCCTACCCCCTCTGATAAGAGATTCCAGGGCCCTGAACAGATGGGGGTAAGAAGGTATACACTTCTGCTTTGGCCATTAGGGCCTTAAACTGCCAGTTTCTTATGTTAAAGTATCAGCAGCATATTATTGGATTAATTAAATAGAAAATGATGTTGATTCCTGACTATGCTGAAAATAAGGATTTAATGCATTCTGCTGAACAAGTTGGTAAACCTACTTTGCAATGTAGTTTTGACTCCTTAGAGGCATCTTGCAGGGCTGCTGACACTGGGTCTGTTCTTAGAAGGCATGCTTGGCTTAAGGAGCAAACATTGCAGATCATGTTAAAGCTAAATGAGTGAGTGGATGCTCCCTTAAACCAGGACTACCTGTTTGGCAACAAAGCAGAAGTAGTACTTAAAAAAATGGAAGAAAAAGCTAAATCTATGCAAACTGTTAAAGATTTCCTGCAAGTACAGCCTCCCAGATTTAGTAGGCATTGGCCTTCTAAGAATTGGTCCTTTCCTGTCTCCTCCAGGCCTTCTCAGTCCAAACCTAGGAACAGCAGACCACCTAGGCTACAGTCTCGAGGTACTCACAGGCCTAAACAGTGGGGGGCTCCCACTTCCAAAGCTGGAAGTAATAAAACACCCCCATGATAAACTGTCACAATGACTTAACCTTAAACCTTCCAAGCCCTGCTCAACTGACTGCTCCTTTAGGGGGAAAGATCGCGCTGCATGCAAAAAACTGGGAACTGATTACCCAAGACAAATGGGTTTTAAATATAGTTTCCCAAGGATACAGATTCCACTTCCACACCTTACCAACCCCAAATGGTTGGCCAGACCTACTCCTAAATCAGTGAGCAGAGGCTCAACAGCAGGTTCTCTCTCTTCTAACTATCAGGGCTATTCAAACTGTCCCAGAAGAGGAATGGGGACAAGGTTTTTACTCAAGACTTTTCCTGGTACCCAGAAAAGACAACTCCTGGCGTCCTATCCTGGACCTGTCTATCCTAAACCTTTTTGGTAATCCAAAATTCAAAATGCTAACTCTCTGCTTCCCATGCTAGGCAAAAATGCCTGGTTGGCAACATTGGACTTAAAGGAAGCTTACCTGCACATCCCAACAAGGGAATCTTGCTGAAAATACCTATGCTTCAGAGCAGGCTACATGTGCCATCAGTTCTCTGCACTGCCTTTGGCTTATCTACTGCGCCCAGAGTATTCACCAAGTGCCTAGCTCCAGTCATTGCATTCTGCAGGCATAGAAATATTCAAATATACCCATACCTGGACGATTGTCTAATTCAGGCAGAAAGTCAGGACATACTATTAAATCATCTGGCATTTGTAAAGGAATGGCTGTCCTCACTAGGGTACACCACAAACGAAAAGAAATCCCATCTAGTACTCTGCTAACAAATTGTATTCCTGGGAGCAAGCTTGAATACAACTCCCCAGATGGCTTACCTCAACGCCAGAGAAACAAGTTTATTTGACAGACTACTTCAGACTACTGGCCACAAAGACCCAGCTATCTGCAAGGAAAATACTGCAAGACCTGGGGTTCATGGCCTCTTGCATCCTACTAATTCCATATGCAAGACTGCATATGAGGAAACTACAATGGTACCTAAAAAGCCTATGGTGTCAACATTCTCAGGACCTGGAATCAATGATTCCTATCATTCCTTGTATAAAGGCAGAGTTCCTTTGGTGGGCCAAGGCCTGTCACCACAACAAGGGACTGCCATTCACTCTACCCCCTGCTGCCCAAACCCTAACAACAGATGCATCAGACTATGCATGCTTGGCTCACTTGGCAGGGCAGTGCGTTCAGGGCAAATGGAAGCAGAGTCAAATGCACCTGCATATCAAACAAAAAGAAATGTTAGCTGTACAGAATTCTCTGACAGCCTTCAAGGACCACATTCTTCCAGGACAGTTATTGGTAAAAATGAACAACACCATTGTTATGTGGTACATAAACAAGTGGGGGAAACCCACTCATATCCTATCAGCAGACTAGCCATGGCTATGTGGGACACAGTCTTGAGCTACCAAGTGCAACTGCAAGCTCAGTTCCTGTCAGGCAAGCTAAATTAACTGGCAGACGACCTAAGCAGAAACCTCATGGACCCACACAAGTGGAAACTGGAACCAAAGATATTCAACATTTTGAGAAACAAATGGGGGAGCCCAGAGATAGACCTGTTTGCCTCCCCTCAGAACTACCAATTGGTCAATTTCTGCACAAGGACTCCCCACAGACAAGCTTGGAAAGTGGATGCCCTGTCCTTCACCTGGGAAAGCCTCTCAGTTTATGCCTTCCCCCTCTGCCTCTCCTCTCGGAAGTTCTACTAAAGATCAAACAGGACAAACCAGGGACAATACTCATTGCACCAGACTGGTCACGCCAACACTGATACCCCCTCTTGCGCAGTATGTCACTGCTGGGACCATGGCACCTGCCTCAGACCCCTTCCCTGCTGTCCCAGCAGGAAGGCCAGATTCTGCACCCCCAGCTTCAAACCCTGAACCTTGCAGCCTGGCTAATTACCTGAGTTCTCCAATACCATCCCTTAGCTAGCAAGTGCTGGATGTCATTCTGAAGGCAAGGAGGCCTAGTACTAGAAAATCCTATGCTGAAAAGTGGAAAATATTCTGTTCCTGGAGCCAAACTCAGGGGATGGGTACAACAGTGCCCAGTTTACCACATATTCTTCAATACTTAACAGAGATGCTTCACGGAGGCCTTTCCTTCTCTTCTATTAAAATTCATGCCTCAGCCATTTCAGCACATTATAATACTGAGCCCGCCCCTCTTCTCTCATTCCCTGCTGAAACAATTCCTCAGAGGGGCCCAAAAAATTAAGACCATCCAGGAGAGCCCCTACTCCAGCCTGGGACCTTAACTTTGTATTGGAAAAGCTCACTCTACCTCCTTTTGAGCCAGCTGCAACTACAGAGTTGAAATTCCTTTCTTGGAAAGCAGCCTTCCTTCTAGCCATCACTTCAGCAAGAAGACTGTCTGAATTACAGGCCCTCATGGCAGTGGAGCCCTTCATCATCTTCCATGCGGACAGGGTGTCCCTCAGGACCAATCCTTCCTTTATGCCCAAGGTGGTATCCAGTGTGGCCCTTAATCAGTCCATTCATTTGCCAACCTTCTTTTCTAATCCACAGAACAAAGGAGAATGAATACTGCACTCTTTGGACGTGCACAGACAACTTAGATTTTATTTGGACAGAACTAAGCCTCTCAGGAAAACTGAACAGCTGCTAGTTGCCTTTGCTGCAGGGGCAGAGGGGGAGGCCATTTCAAAGCAAACCATTTCTAAGTGGATAGGCCATTGCATTCATTTCTGCTATAAGCACCATGGAAAACCTACCCCACAGGGGATAAGATCCTGTTCCAGCAAGGCTGCATCTACTTCTACAGCCTTTCTCAGAGGTGTTCCTACCAGGGTCATCCTAGAAGCTGCTACCTGGAGTTCTGTACATACCTTCACCAAGCATTACCTCTTGCCTATTTATTTCTAAATCCAGAGCTGGTTTTGCCACTGCAGTCTTGCAGGGTGTAATAGCTTGTCTTAATGTTATCTTATTGCCTCCTCCCTTCCTTAGCTCTGGGAATCTACCCAAATGTATTGACTGCAACAGTGCAGCACAAAGAACATAGTACATTTGTGTACACTTACCGTAAATGTAGATGTTCGAGTGTATTCACTGTTGCAGTCCTGGTTACCCTCCCTCCATCCCCCTGACTTTTTGACTATACCTCTATTTTCTTTACTGTATTTAGGCTTTCTGGTGTATTTGCTTTTTGTTGGAGGTATAACCTTGTATATAACTGCTTCCCATTATGGGGGCACCTGACATCTAGGGCAAGAAAAACTGATGTAATGGCGTCTGCTGCATGCTTTGTACCCCTGACTACCTAACGTAATGGAAGATGACAGCAACCAACGCAGGACCCAAGACTTTGATAATCAGGCCGGCTGAGGGCTACCTGCAAGCATATAACCCAAATGTAATGACTGCAACAGTGAATACACTATAACATCTACATTTATGGTATGTGTACAGAACTGTACTTTTCTTGCACAGGAAAAATAGATACTTGTCTAGATCTGTTTTTAAGGTTTTCCACCCAGACTTTGGTCACTGGGAGGGAATACCTCGGGTTTTTGGTTCTCATGGCATCTGTGATTCTCATGATACCCGTGGCGAGACACTAGGAAGATTCATTGCTATCTGAAATGTCTTTGGTCCCAGCATCAACACCATTTATCTTTTCAAATCGCAGTGCTGGGGTTTGGCAGAAGAGAAATCTTTTGGTGGAGACAGCAGATATCCTTAAATCCAGGACTGTCCTTCTTCCTTCTTGCTGCAAAGCAGTCAGTCAGCACATAAGCGTGAAACTTTGCTTGCGGAGCATTTTCTGGAGAAATAAAAGTGCAAGGGGTGGGGGACACCAAGGACAGATGCAAGGACATAAATATCAAGGCGATGCATGCTTTGATCAAGGCACTCAATTATCTGAACCATGTTTGGTCCCTAGGACTTCTTCAAGTTGTTGCAGACAATACCATATTTGTGGTATATTAACAAGCAACCAGTTGGCATAATGGTGAACGTCTTCTCCTCCCATGCACAATGTACAGGGTTAAGCCTAACCTCTGGCCAGTGTTTGTTTGGAATTTGCATATTCTCTCTTTCTCTCTTTGGAGATTCTCCCATTTCGAAAAAACATGCCAAGCATTTCCATCTCAAACGCACTGAGGACTGTAGCTTTGAGCAGCTGCGCAAACTCTTCATGGTGCCCTATAGGGGGAAGAGTTGTACAGACCAACTGCATTGGGCATCTGCTGTGGTGTGCAGCATTCTCAAGACTGCATGCTGTGATGGGGCTAGGCACTCGTCAGTGTCAAATATGGTACTAAGTGATTCAGTCATTTATTTTATTTTACATTTGTTGACCGGGCTAGTCTAGCTGGATACATATCCTTTTTCAGTAGAGGCCCGGGGAGAAAAGCTCCAACATAATGAGAATACATGTTACATTTACATAGATAATAAAATAGGATTAACATAGGTTTTATATAAACATGATAGAAAACAGCAGGTTATACATACTAGTTATATGGCATACACTAAGTGAAGATAGTCTAGAACAAGGATTACATGGTTACTTTGTGAGGTCGAGAGATTATAATAATCTGAGAAAGGGGTGAGACTAGGGTGGTATGAGACTAGGATGTTATGAGATATTTCGGTTAGTCTGGTTCAGAACAGGGGCATAGCCAGTGTGACTTGAGATATTCTTTGAGATTATTTTTGAATTGATTATGCGAGGTCATGAGTCTTAGGTAGTTTGGGAGGGAATTCCAAGGCTTTCCAATGGAGTTGGCGTGGGCATCACCACCCGAGTTCTTAGATTTAATGGTTAGTATCTGAGCTTCTATTTGATGATGAAGGCAATTAAGGTTGGAGTAGAGTCAGAATACTGCACAGTGAGGGAGTTCTATCCGGTTGGTTGATTATTTTAAAGGCTTCAGTGAGTTAGTTGAGTTTGAGAAGATTGGGCAATTCAACCAGCCAAGTTTCTACAACTTAGGTTAAGGCAATGGTGAGTGCAATAAGGGGATCCTGTTATGAATCTAGCAATGTGATTATAGGCAACAGAGAGCATGTTAAGTTCACGTTTATTGAGGAAAGAGAACTGGGGAGGCATACAGGAGGGTGGAGAGGAGATGGGTGCGGGCAATGGTTAATTTGGCAGTAGGGGTTAAAAGTTGTTTATTCTTGTACATGGATCCAAGTTTCTTGTTTACAGATTTAACGGTTTGGCTAATGTGTATGTCAAATTTAAGCTTATGGTCAATAGTAACACCTAGTAGTTTGGTACTGGTGACAGGGACTATGATGGTCCCATTGATGGATTCAACATGGAAGGTCATATTGTTAGTATTTGGGAGTTCTTTTCCTAGGGGTGTGGATACGTTGGGGAAAAATAGTAGCAGTTTGGTTTTTGTTGGATTGAGTATGAGTTTCAAGTCGGTGAACCATTTTTCTACTAAAGTAAAACAGAGTTGAGTAGTTGTTTGGAGTTTCAGGAGGAGAGGCGTCCTGTGAAAGGCAGATCAGGGTGGAGTTGTCTGCATTATTGAATGCAGAGTGGATTTAGGGATGACTGAGTGAAGGTCATTTCCCTATGAAGTGGAAAACAGAAAGGACCAAGTGATAGAGCCCTACAGGAACACCAGTGGTGTTTAGGGAGCAGGTCAGATAGTCTGTTTTTGCCACTGGACAGCTTGTTGCCTACCAGTGAGAGTAAGCAATGGAAACCAGCTTAGTGCTGGGTTGTTCAGATGTCAGAGCTTTCCAGAGGTATTTAAGTAGAAGCTGGTGATTGACCATATTGAATGCTTTCGATAGATCAGAAAAGAGATGGAGGATATTAGTTTGTTATTACGGTTATTATTAATGGAGTCCCAACAAAAGAAAAGGAAAGGAGGGCAGTAGTTGTGTACTGTGGTGGGGTGAAAGCCATGCTGGGAGTTAGACAAAGAGAGCTGATTAAGGGTCCCAGAGTCAGTGAAAGAGGATTCATTTTGTGAACACATCTTTCCATAATTTTAAGCCTGGCTATTGGGAGACAGTATTGCTATTGGTCCTATAGTTATGGATGTTTCCTAGTGGAGTACCTCCCTTTGTGAGAAGAGGATGATATAAGAAATCTTCCAAATAGAGGAATGGTAGCTTCAGTTATAGTTCTATTGATCAGGAGATGATATGGGAGTAGGTGATAATATCAGATGCAATTTGTAAAGTATTCATCTGGGAGGTGATCACACATGCTAGAGGTCATTGGTTTTGAAGGAAGTTTTTTAGAGAGGTACGAATATATAGGAGGTAGAGACTGGCTTTAAGTTAAAAAGGAGGTAGGAGCAGAGTCATGAGATTGAGTGGGCATGGGAGTTGAG
>NW_025049627.1:0-14363 GCF_019279795.1 Protopterus annectens
ATCTTCCTCTCTTAAAACCTAGTTGCCTCATGGTTTGGGCATCTTTTCGGGCTTGTTGGCTGTTGGTGAAGCACCCTCCAAGAGGAAAAAATGCTGAGAGAAGAAGGGAGCCACTTTTGAGATTTTAAGTATTTTTTCTCTGTTTATTTGATAAGTTTTTCTGCTTAGCTGCCTAGCTTGAGCATTTGCTGGCTTGTTAAACTTGATTTCTGTATTAGTAGCTGCATTTAGAGCACAACCAAAAATTGTTTGCTGAATTTCCTGTTTGCACTTAATTTTAAATAGTTTTTTTCTTAAAACTTGCATATTTTCTGTCCTTGACCTAGCAGTGTTGTGTGGTGTCATTTACTGCACTGTTATAACTTGATATTACTTGTGAACCTCTGCTATCTCTGAAAAAAACAAAAACAAAAAAAAATCTTGTTTTTTTCCCACTTTTCTGAGAGTTAAAAAAGTTCAGTTACAGGCTTGCTGTTCCTGAACTATTTGAAAGTTTCTGTGAGGCCATATTTGCTTGGGCTAAAGGAAAGTCTTTCTGTTGATCAGTGGCAGTGAATAACATTGAGCAGCTTCCCTGCCCCCCGTAGAGGTAGTTACTGACTTGAAACTGTAGTTTTATTGGCCACTAGGGTTATTTCCAAAACTCCTTGATCTTCCTCTCTTAAAACCTAGTTGCCTCGTGGTTTGGGCATCTTTTCAGGCTTGTTGGCTGTTGGTGAAGCACTCTCCAAGAGGAAAAAATGCTGAGAGAAGAAGGGAGCCACTTTTGAGATTTTAAGTATTTTTTCTCTGTTTATTTGCTAAGTTTTTCTGCATAGCTGCCTAGCTTGAGCATTTGCTGGCTTGTTAAACTTGATTTCTGTATTAGTAGCTGTATTTAGAGCACAACCAAAAGCTGTTTGCTGAATTTCCTGTTTGCACTTAATTTTAAATCGTTTTTTTCTTAAAACTTGCATATTTTCTGTCCTTGACCTAGCACTGTTGTGTGGGTCATTTACTGCACTGTTATAACTTGATATTACTTGTGAACCTCTGCTATCTCTGAAAAAAAACAAAAAAAAATCTTGCTTTTTTCCCACTTTTCTGAGAGTTAAAAAAGTTCAGTTACAGGCTTGCTGTTCCTGAACTATTTGAAAGTTTCTGTGAGGCCATTTTTGCTTGGGCTAAAGGAAAGTTTCTCTGTTGATCAGTGGCAGTGAATAACATTGAGCAGCTTCCCTGCCCCCCGTAGAGGTGGTTACTGACTTGAAACTGTAGTTTTATTGGCCACTAGGGGTCATTTCCAAAACTCCTTCATCTTCCTCTCTTAAAACCTAGTTGCCTCATGGTTTGGGCATCTTTTCAGGCTTGTTGGCTGTTGGTGAAGCACCCTCCAAGAGGAAAAAACGCTGAGAGAAGAAGGGAGACACTTTTGAGATTTTAAGTATTTTTTCTCTGTTTATTTGATAAGTTTTTCTGCATAGCTGCCTAGCTTGAGCATTTGCTGGCTTGTTAAACTTGATTTCTGTATTAGTAGCTGTATTTAGAGCACAACCAAAAGTTGTTTGCTGAATTTCCTGTTTGCACTTAATTTTAAATCGTTTTTTTCTTAAAACTTGCATATTTTCTGTCCTTGACCTAGCACTGTTGTGTGGGGTCATTTACTGCACTGTTATAACTTGATATTACTTGTGAACCTCTGCTATCTCTGAAAAAAACAAAAACAAAAAAAAAATCTTGTTTTTTTCCCACTTTTCTGAGAGTTAAAAAAGTTCAGTTACAGGCTTGCTGTTCCTGAACTATTTGAAAGTTTCTGTGAGGCCATATTTGCTTGGGCTAAAGGAAAGTCTTTCTGTTGATCAGTGGCAGTGAATAACATTCAGCAGCTTCCCTGCCCCCCGTAGAGGTGGTTACTGACTTGAAACTGTAGTTTTATTGGCCACTAGGGGTTATTTCCAAAACTCCTTCATCTTCCTCTCTTAAAACCTAGTTGCCTCGTGGTTTGGGCATCTTTTCAGGCTTGTTGGCTGTTGGTGAAGCACCCTTCAAGAGGAAAAAATGCTGAGAGAAGAAGGGAGCCACTTTTGAGATTTTACGTATTTTTTCTCTGTTTATTTGCTAAGTTTTTCTGCATAGCTGCCTAGCTTGAGCATTTGCTGGCTTGTTAAACTTGATTTCTGTATTAGTAGCTGTATTTAGAGCACAACCAAAAGCTGTTTGCTGAATTTCCTGTTTGCACTTAATTTTAAATCGTTTTTTTCTTAAAACTTGCATATTTTCTGTCCTTGACCTAGCACTCTTGTGTGGGGTCATTTACTGCACTGTTATAACTTGATATTACTTGTGAACCTCTGCTATCTCTGAAAAAAAAAACAAAAAAAATCTTGCTTTTTCCCACTTTTCTGAGAGTTAAAAGTTCAGTTACAGGCTTGCTGTTCCTGAACTATTTGAAAGTTTCTGTGAGGCCATTTTGCTTGGGCTAAAGGAAAGTCTCTCTGTTGATCAGTGGCAGTGAATAACATTGAGCAGCTTCCTGCCCCGTAGAGGTGGTTACTGACTTGAAACTGTAGTTTTATTGGCCACTAGGGTCATTTCCAAAACTCCTTCATCTTCCTCTCTTAAAACCTAGTTGCCTCATGGTTTGGGCATCTTTTCAGGCTTGTTGGCTGTTGGTGAAGCACCCTCCAAGAGGCAAAAACGCTGAGAGAAGAAGGAGACACTTTTGAGATTTTAAGTATTTTTTTCTCTGTTTATTTGATAAGTTTTTCTGCATAGCTGCCTAGCTTGAGCATTTGCTGGCTTGTTAAACTTGATTTCTGTATTAGTAGCTGTATTTAGAGCACAACCAAAAGTTGTTTGCTGAATTTCCTGTTTGCACTTAATTTTAAATCGTTTTTTTCTTAAAACTTGCATATTTTCTGTCCTTGACCTAGCACTGTTGTGTGGGGTCATTTACTGCACTGTTATAACTTGATATTACTTGTGAACCTCTGCTATCTCTGAAAAAAACAAAAAAAAAAAAATCTTGTTTTTTTCCCACTTTTCTGAGAGTTAAAAAAGTTCAGTTACAGGCTTGCTGTTCCTGAACTATTTGAAAGTTTCTGTGAGGCCATATTTGCTTGGGCTAAAGGAAAGTCTTTCTGTTGATCAGTGGCAGTGAATAACATTCAGCAGCTTCCCTGCCCCCCGTAGAGGTGGTTACTGACTTGAAACTGTAGTTTTATTGGCCACTAGGGTTATTTCCAAAACTCCTTCATCTTCCTCTCTTAAAACCTAGTTGCCTCGTGGTTTGGGCATCTTTTCAGGCTTGTTGGCTGTTGGTGAAGCACCCTTCAAGAGGAAAAAATGCTGAGAGAAGAAGGGAGCCACTTTTGAGATTTTACGTATTTTTTCTCTGTTTATTTGCTAAGTTTTTCTGCATAGCTGCCTAGCTTGAGCATTTGCTGGCTTGTTAAACTTGATTTCTGTATTAGTAGCTGTATTTAGAGCACAACCAAAAGCTGTTTGCTGAATTTCCTGTTTGCACTTAATTTTAAATCGTTTTTTTCTTAAAACTTGCATATTTTCTGTCCTTGACCTAGCACTCTTGTGTGGGGTCATTTACTGCACTGTTATAACTTGATATTACTTGTGAACCTCTGCTATCTCTGAAAAAAAAAACAAAAAAATCTTGCTTTTTTCCCACTTTTCTGAGAGTTAAAAAAGTTCAGTTACAGGCTTGCTGTTCCTGAACTATTTGAAAGTTTCTGTGAGGCCATTTTTGCTTGGGCTAAAGGAAAGTCTCTCTGTTGATCAGTGGCAGTGAATAACATTGAGCAGCTTCCCTGCCCCCCGTAGAGGTGGTTACTGACTTGAAACTGTAGTTTTATTGGCCACTAGGGTTATTTCCAAAACTCCTTGATCTTCCTCTCTTAAAACCTAGTTGCCTCGTGGTTTGGGCATCTTTTCAGGCTTGTTGGCTGTTGGTGAAGCACTCTCCAAGAGGAAAAAATGCTGAGAGAAGAAGGGAGCCACTTTTGAGATTTTAAGTATTTTTTCTCTGTTTATTTGCTAAGTTTTTCTGCATAGCTGCCTAGCTTGAGCATTTGCTGGCTTGTTAAACTTGATTTCTGTATTAGTAGCTGTATTTAGAGCACAACCAAAAGCTGTTTGCTGAATTTCCTGTTTGCACTTAATTTTAAATCGTTTTTTTCTTAAAACTTGCATATTTTCTGTCCTTGACCTAGCACTATTGTGTGGGGTCATTTACTGCACTGTTATAACTTGATATTACTTGTGAACCTCTGCTATCTCTGAAAAAAACAAAAACAAAAAAAAAAATCTTCCTTTTTTCCCCACTTTTCTGAGAGTTAAAAAAGTTCAGTTACAGGCTTGCTGTTCCTGAACTATTTGAAAGTTTCTGTGAGGCCATTTTTGCTTGGGCAAAAGGAAAGTCTCTCTGTTGATCAGTGGCAGTGAATAACATTGAGCAGCTTCCCTGCCCCCCGTAGAGGTGGTTACTGACTTGAAACTGTAGTTTTATTGGCCACTAGGGGTCATTTCCAAAACTCCTTCATCTTCCTCTCTTAAAACATAGTTGCCTCGTGGTTTGGGCATCTTTTCAGGCTTGTTGGCTGTTGGTGAAGCACCCTCCAAGAGGAAAAAATGCTGAGAGAAGAAGGGAGCCACTTTTGAGATTTTACGTATTTTTTCTCTGTTTATTTGCTAAGTTTTTCTGCATAGCTGCCTAGCTTGAGCATTTGCTGGCTTGTTAAACTTGATTTCTGTATTAGTAGCTGTATTTAGAGCACAACCAAAAGCTGTTTGCTGAATTTCCTGTTTGCACTTAATTTTAAATCGTTTTTTTCTTAAAACTTGCATATTTTCTGTCCTTGACCTAGCACTCTTGTGTGGGGTCATTTACTGCACTGTTATAACTTGATATTACTTGTGAACCTCTGCTATCTCTGAAAAAAAAAAAAATCTTGCTTTTTTCCCACTTTTCTGAGAGTTAAAAAAGTTCAGTTACAGGCTTACTGTTCCTGAACTATTTGAAAGTTTCTG
Organism: Protopterus annectens; assembly: GCF_019279795.1. Lineage (NCBI taxonomy): Eukaryota > Metazoa > Chordata > Ceratodontiformes > Protopteridae > Protopterus > Protopterus annectens. Next base: position 5,023 of record NW_025049627.1, read on the forward strand.
TGAGGCCATTTTTGCTTGGGCTAAAGGAAAGTCTCGCTGTTGATCAGTGGCAGTGAATAACATTGAGCAGCTTCCCTGCCCCCCGTAGAGGTGGTTACTGACTTGAAACTGTAGTTTTATTGGCCACTAGGGGTCATTTCCAAAACTCCTTCATCTTCCTCTCTTAAAACCTAGTTGCCTCGTGGTTTGGGCATCTTTTCAGGCTTGTTGGCTGTTGGTGAAGCACCCTCCAAGAGGAAAAAACGCTGAGAGAAGAAGGGAGCCACTTTTGAGATTTTACGTATTTTTTCTCTGTTTATTTGATAAGTTTTTCTGCTTAGCTGCCTAGCTTGAGCATTTGCTGGCTTGTTAAACTTGATTTCTGTATTAGTAGCTGTATTTAGAGCACAACCAAAAGTTGTTTGCTGAATTTCCTGTTTGCACTTAATTTTAAATCGTTTTTTTCTTAAAACTTGCATATTTTCTGTCCTTGACCTAGCACTGTTGTGTGGGGTCATTTACTGCACTGTTGTAACTTGATATTACTTGTGAACCTCTGCTATCTCTGAAAAAACAAAAACAAAAAAAATCTTGTTTGTTTCCCACTTTTCTGAGAGTTAAAAACGTTCAGTTACAGGCTTGCTGTTCCTGAACTATTTGAAAGTTTCTGTGAGGCCATATTTGCTTGGGCTAAAGGAAAGTCTCTCTGTTGATCAGTGGCAGTGAATAACATTGAGCAGCTTCCCTGCCCCCCATAGAGGTGGTTACTGACTTGAAACTGTAGTTTTATTGGCCACTAGGGGTCATTTCCAAAACTCCTTCATCTTCCTCTCTTAAAACCTAGTTGCCTCGTGGTTTGGGCATCTTTTCAGGCTTGTTGGCTGTTGGTGAAGCACCCTCCAAGAGGAAAAAATGCTGAGAGAAGAAGGGAGCCACTTTTGAGATTTTAAGTATTTTTTCTCTGTTTATTTGCTAAGTTTTTCTGCATAGCTGCCTAGCTTGAGCATTTGCTGGCTTGTTAAACTTGATTTCTGTATTAGTAGCTGTATTTAGAGCACAACCAAAAGCTGTTTGCTGAATTTCCTGTTTGCACTTAATTTTAAATCTTTTTTTCTTAAAACTTGCATATTTTCTGTCCTTGACCTAGCACTGTTGTGTGGGGTCATTTACTGCACTGTTATAACTTGATATTACTTGTGAACCTCTGCTATCTCTGAAAAAAAAAAACAAAAAAAAATCTTGCTTTTTTCCAACTTTTCTGAGAGTTAAAAAAGTTCAGTTACAGGCTTGTTGTTCCTGAACTATTTGAAAGTTTCTGTGAGGCCGTTTTTGCTTGGGCTAAAGGAAAGTCTCTCTGTTGATCAGTGGCAGTGAATAACATTGAGCAGCTTCCCTGCCCCCCGTAGAGGTGGTTACTGACTTGAAACTGTAGTTTTATTGTCCGTTTTGGGTCTATTCCTGCTTCTTTTCAGCCCCTGCTATCAAGCACGCTTTAACGTGCTTTAGCGCAGAGTTGCCACTAGAGCAGCATTGGGCAGTGCCGGTTAAACAAGGTTAAACTCTTTCTGGCTCCAGAAAGTCTGTTCTTCAATTTTTCCATTAGAACTGCTCTGTTAGGAACCTAAACAGTTTACACCTTCACTAAAAAGTGCAGCACTTGTTCCAAATAGCTTTTTCTTCTCAAAAAGCTCAGCACTTGTCTTATAAGCATTCTCTTTGCAGGTCAAGCACTCCTATATTATACAAATCTCTCACTAGCAAAACCCCCCAGGAGTGCCCACTTCCCTGCTAAGCCCACTACTTTTCTGTCTCATACCAACTCATAAATCTTTCTAGCATGTCGAAGGGTCAGATGCTGGCGTCCTCTCCTGCCCAGTTGGCAGGGGTGGCTCGTGGCATAGGGCTGCCGGACTGCAGCCCCCTCAAAAATAAAAAAGAAAGGAAAGAAAAATGAAAAATAAAAAAAAATAATTTTTCAAAAATTGCGGACTTCGCGCATGCGCATAGACCGAGTCCCGACTACTGTCGGTCTATGCGCATGCTCAAGGCAGTCCGGCCGTCCCCATAGGGGGACACAAGGACGCCTGTGCACTTTTACAGTGCACAGACTCAGGATTATGGGTCGTCCGGACTGCAAGAGCAGCAGCAGGGACTCGGGACAGAGCATTGCCGTCGGGAAGGAGCATTAGGATCTCGTCAGGAGCATTAGGATCTCGCTGGTCTTTCAGTATTGCGGGAAGGATGTACGTTAGCTGGATGTATTCAGGTAAGGTGCCTTTTAATTTACAATGTTTATTTGTATGGAGTTTGTGCTTTTTAATTTACAATGTTTATTTGTGTATGGTGCTTGTGCTTTACTGGAGTTTGTGTGTGTATGGTGCTTGTGCTTTACTGGAGTTTGTGTGTGTATGGTGCTTGTGCTTTACTGGAGTTTGTGTGTGTATGGTGCTTGTGCTTTACTGGAGTTTGTGTGTGTATGGTGCTTGTGCTTTACTGGAGTTTGTGTGTGTGTATGGTGCTTGTGCTTTACTGGAGTGTGTGTGTGTATGGTGCTTGTGCTTTACTGGAGTGTGTGTGTATGGTGCTTGTGCTTTACTGGAGTGTGTGTGTGTATGGTGCTTGTGCTTTACTGGAGTGTGTGTGTGTATGGTGCTTGTGCTTTACTGGAGTGTGTGTGTGTATGGTGCTTGTGCTTTACTGGAGTGTGTGTGTGTATGGTGCTTGTGCTTTACTGGAGTGTGTGTGTATGGTGCTTGTGCTTTACTGGAGTGTGTGTGTGTATGGTGCTTGTGCTTTACTGGAGTGTGTGTGTGTATGGTGCTTGTGCTTTACTGGAGTGTGTGTGTGTATGGTGCTTGTGCTTTACTGGAGTGTGTGTGTGTATGGTGCTTGTGCTTTACTGGAGTGTGTGTGTATGGTGCTTGTGCTTTACTGGAGTGTGTGTGTATGGTGCTTGTGCTTTACTGGAGTGTGTGTGTGTATGGTGCTTGTGCTTTACTGGAGTGTGTGTGTGTGTATGGTGCTTGTGCTTTACTGGAGTGCGTGTGTGTATGGTGCTTGTGCTTTACTGGAGTGTGTGTGTGTATGGTGCTTGTGCTTTACTGGAGTGTGTGTGTGTATGGTGCTTGTGCTTTACTGGAGTGTGTGTGTGTGTGTATGGTGCTGGTGCTTTACTGGAGTGTGTGTGTGTATGGTGCTTGTGCTTTACTGGAGTGTGTGTGTGTGTATGGTGCTTGTGCTTTACTGGAGTGTGTGTGTGTGTATGGTGCTTGTGCTTTACTGGAGTGTGTGTGTGTATGGTGCTTGTGCTTTACTGGAGTGTGTGTGTGTGTGTATGGTGCTTGTGCTTTACTGGAGTGTATGGTGCTTGTGCTTTACTGGAGTGTATGGTGCTTGTGCTTTACTGGAGTGTATGGTGCTTGTGCTTTACTGGAGTGTGTGTATGGTGCTTGTGCTTTACTGGAGTGTGTGTATGGTGCTTGTGCTTTACTGGAGTGTGTGTGTGTGTGTGTGTGTGTGTGAAAATGCCCCAGGTGCTTATGGTGGTGTGCCCTGCCATTTTACAAAGATGTGTCTGCAGTTTTAATCCCTGCTGAAAATCTGTTTTGTTCTGTCCGCAGTAAAATTGACAGGCATTTGAATTTCAGACTTCAAGTTTCTGAATGTTTAATTCCTTGCATAATTGATGGTGTGGTGGTAGTATTGTTGCCTCACAGCTATAGGATTTCTGGTTTGATTCTTGGTTGGGGTGGCTTCTGTTTGGAGTCTGCATCTCCTGCCTGTGTTTGTGTGGATTTGCTCTGGTGCCCTGCCATTTTACAAAGATGTGTCTGCAGTTTTAATCCCTCGTCTCTGCTGAAAATTGTTTTTATTCTGTCCGCAGTAAAATTGACAGGCATTTGAATTTCAGACTTCAGGTTTCTGAATGTTTAATTCCTTGCATAATTGATGGTACAGTGATAGTATTGTTGCCTCACAGCTATAGGTTTTCTGGTTTGATTCTTGGTTGGGGTGGCTTCTGTCTGCATCTCCTCCCTGTATTTGTGTGGATTTGCTCTGGTGCCCTGCCATTTTACAAAGACGTGTCTGCAGTATTAATCCCTGCGTCTCTGCTGAAAATTGTTTTTGTTCTGTCCGCAGTAAAATTGACAGGCATTTGAATTTCAGACTTCAGGTTTCTGAATGTTTAATTTCTTGCATAATTGATGGTGCAGTGGTAATATTGTTGCCTCACAGCTATAGGTTTTTCTGGTTTGATTCTTGGTTGGGGTGGCTTCTGTGTGGAGTGTGCATCTCCTGCCTGTGTTTGTGTGGATTTTCTCTGGTTCCCTGCCATTTTACAAAGATGTGTCTGCAGTTTTAATCCCTGCGTCTCTGCTGAAAATTGTTTTTGTTCTGTCCGCAGTAAAATTGACCGGCATTTGAATTTCCAACTTCATGTTCTTCAGAATACATAGTAGCACAACCTTTTTTTTTTAGCAATTTTCAAAGTTTATAAGATGAATATTTTAAATTTGTCCCTATTTTTGGGACTGTATTCCCCCATTATTGGCTTCGTCCAGGTTTTTGTGCTAAGGTTGACAGCTATGGCAAGAACTGAATTCACTGAATATGTTTGAGGGCTGTATTCCCTCATTACTGGGTTTGTCCAGGTGTTTTGTACTAAGAGGTTGACAGCTATGGTGAGAACTGAATTCACTAAATGATAGCCATTTAAGTTTCAGTCTTCCTCTCTTTTACAAAGCAGCTGATGTGGCGTAGTGGTATGTTACTCTGACTGTTTTTTGCTCCGGGACCTTGGCAGTAAAATATATGGTGGCAACACAACATTTTATTCTAGCAACTTTCCAAGATTATACAAGCAATGTTTAATGTGTCCGTGTTTTTGGGCTTTTGCCCCCCCCCCCCAATACATTTTGGCTTTTTCCAGTTTTCTTGAGCTGCGAAGTTGAGATGCAGTTGAGTATTGAGTAGATTTTACAAGGAACTGAGAGCTGCAGGGGAATAGAAGTTTAGTGCTCTGCCAAGTTAATACTATAGCACAACAGGCTGTGTACTTGCTTTTGATGCAGAAGGTTGTGGGTTCTACTCCCACAATGGGTAGATGCTGCCGTACTGAGAATGTTCTCCTTGGTGAAGATACTAACTATGAGTTCGTTATCAGTTTGCCATCCATTTCCTCTTGCAATATTATTACTAGCTTATCATTTTTTTAATGTAATATAGACAATTTATTCCTGAGGGGCAACAGACACTTTATTTTTCGATGAAACCATGAAATATAAAGGTGATTGCTAGCAGCAACCACTTCATTAGTTACAGATTTCTTTAATGTGGAATTATTTAGATGACTGACTTCAGAGATTGTGCATATTTACTGATAATGGACTGTAGAATTGTGCATATTTACTGATAAAGGTGGACTGTAGAATTGTGCATATTTACTGATAATGGTGGACTGTGGAATTGTGCATATTTACTAATAATGGTGGACTGTGGAATTGTGTATATTTACTAATAATGGTGGACTGTGGAAGTCTGAGTAGACTTTCTTATGATAAATGTTCGCAACTGGGCAGTTTTGCCATTATGGGTGCATATGGTTTGTTTCATTGCTTACTGGAAAAATGTTCAAAACAAATTTAAAACATCCTGTAACAAGTGTACTGTATTGTACAAGGAATATAATTTTAGTACAATGAGGAAGGTGTATCAAAGAGCACATGTATGTTTCATATGCAAGGAGCCTATGATTCAAAACAGCCCAAAATTAATCTTTATCTGCCACTGGCAAAATGTATTTTCTTTGAATGTGGGTTTCAATGCTGTTTCAATGAATGTGAGTTTCAAGGGCAGAGAAGTTTTAATGCTAAGTTTTCATTGTGAGACTGCATTGCTTTGTTTAACAGATGACTTAGTGTTTGTGCTGTAAAATACAAAATAAAACTTTCAAATGAAGTCCAACTCATCATAGAAGTAAAGCAGTATGCACATTAGTGTTTATGGTAAATGGAGTGAATAGCCAAGTATAATGGTTCATTGGAATGGCTGCAGAGGCTCCATTCAACCATTATTTTGTCAGGGGAAGGGCAGCAAACTCAGACAGGCCCAGCTGAACTATACCTCCCAACTGTCCAGATTTTCAAAGAATGAATAGATTTTTGCTTCTTATTTTTGGTTTGTTCATAAAATTTGTAGTTTTAATTCCTAAATGATTTGCCAGAAGTCACTCTAAGTTTCAGACTTCATAACCTTCAGAAAAATGCATGTTAAAGTAAGAGCTGTTCTATCAACTGTCTCAATTTATACAAGAGCAATTTTAGTACTATTTATATGTGCCCCAATATATTTGGCCTTGTTCAGATTTACTGCATTAACAGGTTGAGAGGTACATGCAAATAAATTGCTTTATAGAATTAGGCATAGCCAACCTCTCAACTGTCCCCAATTTTTGGCTCAAATGTTGCTCTTCCCCTTATAATCCCTCCCAAGAAAATAGCAATTTTGGAAGAAAACATGGAGGGTTTACAATTAAGAAATAACTGTAATAATCAAAGTTATAGATTACTTGAAATGCATGTAGATTCTTTTATATTTTGTCAGCTGCTCAAGGTAGCAGTACTAATATTAAAGTGTCCCTTCTTTGACAGGTAGCAGCTGTATTGTGTGTCTATTTTATATTTTTGCATTACGTTTTTGTCCATTTTTCATAAAATTGTGTTTTTTGGCAAATTAGTGACATCACTAAAGACTGAAGTTAGAAAATGACAGACATTTGAGTTTCAGATTTTATACCCTTCAGAAAATTCATACTAATGCAAGACCTATTCTATTATCTTTCTAAGTTTATTAGAGCAATATTTAAAAATTGTCCTTATTGTTGGGCCTTTGTCCCACTTCTGTGTATGGCTTTGTCCAGATTTCTTGCTCTTGAGGTTGAGAGGTATGACAAATGTGTCAGGACCATCACAGTCAGCCAGAGAGATTTCAAATTGTGACATGCTTGTTGCACCCCACTCCCCCATGTAGTGACTCTGGATGTGTCCAAGCAAGGCAAGGAGTAGTTGTATCTACCTTGGATGGGGAGGACACACTGCATAAGTACTACAGTGGCTTTTCATCTGTCCTTGATTTTGCAGAATGGTCTGGTTTCTGTCATATTTTGTACTGTTGATTTATGCTTATTACTCAAAGTGCCTGTTGCTCTGTGTTTTTAAGTAGCAATGCTTTAATGACCATAAGGTAAGCTTGTCTGAGATCGTAAGATGCAAGTAAGCTTTAATAAGCATACTGTTAAAGAAATGCCAACATTGAAAGCCTTTCTGTTGTTGCCATGCAGAGAATACTTGACTAGATAATGTATAAGCCTTGGGTATTAAAGGACAGGATTCCATTATTTTAAAAAGCTCATTACACTTGCTGGAGACTTCCAGTCATCTCTACAGACTTTACCTGTAAACTAAACAGAATGCCAATCATGTGTGGTCCATAACCTGTACAGTAATCATTTAAGCAATGTATCTTGAGCTTGTTTCTTGTTTGCTTTTCATTTTTTACTTTTATCATGTTTTCCCCATGAAACAAGTTGTCAGGCAGCAGGTCTTTTTTGGATAAGAAACATTTTTACAAGTGGGGGCATCACATAGATTTCTACTTTCAGCATGTTACTTTGGTACTTTAATAAAGCTGAATATATTATAATTAGGACTGCAGTGCAAGGAGAAGTGGTTTGAGTTGAGTGCTTCTGGTTTTTCTTATACTTGATTTTGACTGGCATTCCAGTAATGTATTTAAAAAGTAATTTATTTTTTCATGCCTCACAACCTTTTGTTTCCATCTAGATATTAAGTAAGCTGTCATGCAGCCAATGCATTGAAATATTTTTATTCTTCTACACTTATTTTTGTCTTGATTGGACTTTCATAATGATGGTTTGCCACCCAGGGCAGCGTATTTAATTAAAGTTAGTTTTTTGTGGTTTTGTGCATAGCTCCTCCCCTTTCTGGTTGACCACACCCCCTCCCCTTGACCCCACCCATTCAGCTGTCTCCTGCAGCCCCCCTGTGATTTGAAGTCACCAGCCGCCACTGCCAGTTGGTGAATCTGGGAATTCTGAGACAATGTTACAATTGCCTCATGTACACGGACAACCCTCTCCTCCTCCCACGTAACACTAACACTTGCGAGAGATGCAGCTATTTAGCCAAACTGGAGGCTGAGCTCTCTCAACTCAGGACTGGCAAGACCAGGCAGGAGGAGAAGGCAACTACACACACCACAATACCAGTCTCACATAACTCAACCATACCACTGAATCAAACACATAAACACACTAAGACATACTCGGAGGCTCTGAGTAAAAATTTACCTAAACAGCAGAGGCCTCCAAAGCAGACACCCAAGCAACTGCAAACTCAATACCCCACACAAACAACACATAAACAACAAAATCAGTGTGCAAAGCAGTCACTGCCCTTAAGGCCAAATACAACACCAAACATACTTGTCATAGGTGACTCCATAGTCAGACACACTGACGTCCCACTCACCAGGCTGAACAAGGAGAAGGTCATGGTAAGCTGCCTATCAGGCGCTAGAATCTGCCACATAACACAAGCACTCAGGTCACTCCACGGCAAGTACAAGTATGACACAGTCATTGTCCATGCTGGTGTGTACGACCTGAGTCGTACCTCCCTGGGCTACAAGAAAAGAGACATAGAGGAGCTCTCTGATTATGTAGCCCAGGCAGGTATGACCCTGACCCTGAGCAGTATCCTTCCTTCACCAAGAATGATGCCACAATATAGTGACAAGATGATCAGCTTTAACAATTGGCTTAATTTCTGGTGTCATTCAAAGGGGATCCAGTGCCTGTCTGCCTGGGATGACATGCTCGACAAGCCACGCTGCTTCGCAAGGGACGGCTTGCACCTGTCACCCCTGGGATTCCGGATATTGGCTAAGGCTCTTGCCACCCCCATAGTGCCTTTTTTAGGCAAGGCTCAAATTCTAAACCTACCACCCTAGAAAACAAAAACCTGAAGAAACTAAGGGTAATGCTGCTCAATGCCAGAAGTCTAAATCTCAAAATGCACGCATTCAAGGCCCTTCTCAGTATGGAGAACATCGATGTCTGTGCTGTGACTGAAACCTGGTTCAAGGCTCCTGAGAGCACCCCGGCACTATCAGGTTTCATCTCATATCATGCGTTCCGGCCCCAAAACCTGGACCACACCACAAAAGGAGGGGGTGTATCCATATTCATCAAGGAAAATTTTAAAAACCCAAAAACCCTTCCAAGGGTTTTTTTGGTGGCCCCCCCCCCCCAAAAAACCCCGGCCAAAAAAAAACCCCCCCAA
>NW_025049628.1:0-14397 GCF_019279795.1 Protopterus annectens
ACAAACATTTGAAACAAGATGACAATTCCAATTCTGTCCAACCAATTGGGCTTGTAACAACCTATGGAAATAACACATCAGATTCAGGAAATTATTAATAGACATTGTGACATACTAAAATCTCATGAATTTCTTAATGAGATTTTACCAGAACAATGTGCTTTCTCATGGGGGCCGACTATACACTCTCGCCTTACTCATTATAAGAGGTACACACCTGAGATCACTGTCCAAACCACCTTATTTGGTGATCCTTTGGTGGGTTGTTTTCCTTGTGGTCATTGTAGTGCCTGTCAACACATCTCAAAACCAAGGAATTCTCCAGTAAAACACATCAAAAGTTTATAATATTACCATCTTTGGTAATTGTAGCTCAGATTGGGTCATTTATTTGGCCACCTGTACCTGTTCTGCTTTTTATGTGGGTCCAGACATCTAGGCCAGTTAAACTAAGAATCAGTGAACATTTTAGTGCGATCAGAAATAAATGGGTGTCTAATGCCCTATACAAACATACTACTAATCACCCCACTGCTGTTTTCAAATTTGTGATTATTGACAAGATTCAAATGCATAGGAATTTTAAAGTAGGTTGGCACACTAAGCTCAATAATATGGAAAACATGTGGACAACCAGATTAGGAGTATTGTTCACACCTGGGCTTAACGAAATAGAATTAGAAGTTATGTACCTACCATAACGTTCCATGTTAGTTGTCTTCTCTCGCCTTCTTTCTTGCTGGATGGGTTGCGATCCTCGGCTCACTCAGTACTTTCTTAGCTTGAGAACTCCTTTTACCAGCTCGAGGCAACCCTATATCCCATGATGCAAGGCGGGACTACCTCAGATCTCGTTTGGTAGTTAACATACCCTGCTAAGGATAAACCTAGAACAACTAGGAAACAACAACTCCTAACAAATGACTCTCCTACCTAAGAATCAGGAGAACAACCTGAGAAGAGGAGACTTTTCAAGATCTGTCCAGGCCAGGGGAAGGAGGGAGGGACGCAGAAAGAAGGCGAGAAGACAACTAACATGGAGCGTTATGGTGGGTACATAACTTCTAAATGTTAAGTTGTCAATCTCGCCTTCATTCTTGCTGGATGGGACCGCGTCCTAGCACCTGTATCCCGGGTGGCTCAATGGAACAGACTCTTGAGAACTGTGGAACCAAACTGGCCCTATCTCTGGAGGCCAAGTCCAACTTGTAATGAGAGACAAAGGTATGAGCGTGGCCCAAGTAGCTGCTGCACAAATGGTATCAATGGGTAGTCTATCCTGAAAAGCTGCAGAAGTGGATAGACTCCTGGTTGGAGTGTCTTTTGGCTTAGAAGATAGTTGTTTGCCTCTGAGAGAGTACACATAGGAAATGGTGGAAGTCAACCATCTGGATAAAGGTCACTTTAGAAACTGGAAGACCCATCCTGTTTTCTGCATAGGGAGACAAATAATTGAGTCCGATTTTTCTGAATTGTTTAATTCTATGCAAATAGTACCTGAGCTGACGATGGACATCCAAAATGCAGTTTCTGTTCAGCTCTGTCCGGAATAGTTTGGAAAAAGACTGGTAGATCTATAGATTGGTTAATATTGGTTTGAGACACGACTTTGGGGAGAAAGGAAGGGTTAGTTCTCAATGATACCCTGTCCTTATGAAAAACCAAATAAGGTGAACGAATGCAGAGAGCTTGAATCTCGGAAACCCTTCTTGCAGAAGTGACAGCCAGTAAAAATATAGTTTTCCAGGTCAATAACTTCAAAGAGCATGAAGCAGACGGTTCGAAGGGAGGTAGTATCAAGGATGCCAACATTAAGTTTAGATCCCATTGCGGAGCAGGATGCTTTATAGGTGGTTTTAGGAGGAAAAACTCCTCTCAAAAAGGCCTTGCATAATCTATGAGACATAATGTTATTGTCATGCAAGCCAACATGATACTTGGAAATAGCAGCCAGTTGTACTTTGACTGTAGATGACGAGGATCCTGAATGAAAAACCTCCGCCAGGAAATCTAAAACAGAATGTACAGGAGCAGTAAAGGGATCAATATTTCTGGAGTTTTCCCAAATAGAAAAGCGATAAGCCACTTGCTAGCATAAACAGTCCTAGTGGACGACTTCAAAGAAGACATTAAAATGTCTCTGACTGAGTCAGAAATCATCGGTAGCCTGGCTAAGGAAGGAAGTGGAGCAACCAAGCAGTGAGGTTGTGAGAATGAATGGCCCGGTGCTGCTGACCGGACTGGTGGATCAAGAGATCCGAACTGAGTCAGATGCCAGGGCTGCACCAGAAGGTGGCGATGCAGAGGCAGAACCAAATTTGTCGAGGCCAATATGGAGCAATGAGGATCAATTTGGCTCTCAAAGCGGTGGCTTTCTGAATGACTTGTGGAATCAAGGGAAAGGGAGGAAAAGCGTATAGAAGTCCCAGGCCAATCCTGGGTTAGAGAGTCTCTCAGGGTTGGCCTGGAAGGAAAGAGAGTGAAATAATCTGGGCACTTGTTGTTTTGAGGAGTAGCAAAAGATCGCAACAAGGAGTGCCCCACTTCAGAAAAATCTGATCCACTACAGATTGATTGAGAGACCACTCGTGAGGCATCAGAATAGATCTGCTGAGCCTGTCCGCCAATAGGTTGGACCTGCCGAGGATGTGCGTTGCTATCAGAAACCGTTGAGAAGAGATAAGCCCACTGCCAAAGTCTAAGAGCTTCTCGACATAACGGATAGGACCTGGTTCCGCCCTGTTTGTTGATGTACCAGACCACGGACATGTTGTCCGTTTGTACTGCAATAGTCCCGTGGGAAGAAAGGCGTCGAGGGCTTGCAACGTTAAAAGCACTGCTCTCATCTCCAGGACATTTATGTGCAGATGGTATTCTATGGGTTGCCACGTCCGTGGACCATCCTGCCCTGATAATGCCCCCCCACCCGATCAGAGAGGCATCCGTAGTGACTGTGGCAACTGGAGGAGGGAATAAAGGGTCGGCCCTGATGAAGAAGAGGGAAGATATCCACCATTCCAGATGAGCCCTGCGACTGTGTGACTAGGATTTCGTGCCTCATCGGAGACTGTGGACGACCACTGCGTGAAAAGCATCCACTGCAGAAGGCGCATGTGGAAGCGAGCTAGTGGAAGGAAGAACAATGGCCGCAGACATAAGACCTAGAACCTTCAGTATAAATCTGGCTTTGATCTTGTTGCTTTGCAAAAGAAGCGAGCGAATTTTGGATGTCCAGAATTCTTTGATCTGTTAGTCTGGCTGACATTTTACGGTGTTTAATTCTGCCTATAAAGGTGATAGATTGGCAAGGCATGAGAAGATTTTTCAAATTTACTGAAATTCCCAAACTCCTGCAAAGTTGCAGAGTGTAGTCTCTGGTCTGAAGAAGTTGACACTTGGTGGTGGCGGAGAGGAGCCAGTCGTCCAAATAAGGAAATACCTGGAATCCTTGGCGTCTCAGATGAGCTGTGACCACTGCCATGCATTTGGTAAACACTCTGGGGGCTGAAGTGAGGCCAAAGGGCAGGGCTCTGAATTGGTAATGACTGGTCCCTAGCGAGCGGAGAAACCTCCTGGGCGCCTGTTCATCTTTATGTGATAGTATGCATCCTGAAGGTCTATAGACCACATCCAGTTGTCCTTGCCCAGAAAGGGGAGAATGGACTGAACCATGACCATCTGAATCTTGCCTTCTTGACAAATCTGTTTAGATTGCTCAGGTCTAATATTGGTCTCCAATCTCCCGTCCTTTGGGGACCAAAAGAATCTCGAGTAGGCGGCGGATCCTACCTGGTCTGCCGGCACCGTCTGGACGGCTCTTTTTTCTAGGAGTTTTGAAACCTCCTGTTCTGCCAAATCCCTTTGACCGGGTGAGATGTCTGGAAGGGATTGTAGAGGTGGGAAACCTTCAAGGGGATTTTGTAACCCTCGGATATAATCGACTGTACCCACATCTCTTGTGATAGGGATTGCCAGGCTACTGGGTACAGTGAAATAGCAAGGCAAGCGGGTACAGTGAAATCCTTCCCCCGACTGCCTCCAAGGGTGGACAGTCGGGCAACACCTCAGGGATGTTGAAAAGGCTTCTCAGGAAGAGACTCCCTGTTGCCTTGGTTCTGAGGACCCCCCCTGCCTCTAGGGCGGTGTCTATTATTGTTACCCCCTCTGCCTCTGGGGGTAAACTGACCACGTGCGTCCGGTGTAGCTCCTTGGGCTTTACGGAACCACATCTTCCCCCCTTCTGACCCTTGGGATATGGTCTAGAAGGAGTGGAAAACTGGACTCCAACGGCAGAAAGAGTTTTACCGTCCTGCTCACACCTGGTCAAGGTATCCTTCACCTGAGGACCGAACAAAGCCGAACCATCAAAGGGGGTATTAGTGAAGGACGCCTTAAAGGGGTCCGCAAAATTACAAAGCCGCATCCAGGCTTGGTGTCTAAGAGCAACTCCTGTGCCTGCGGCCCTGCTCGCTCCATCGGCCGCATAAGATATGAGCCGCATGGAGGAGTTAGATATGGAATTTAGGATAGCAAGCTGCGAGGCCATCTTTTCTTGAGCCCCAGCAGCAGAAGGATCCTGAACTACTTCACCTAGTTCTTTGAGAACATCTCGTTGAAGCCTGGTGAAGTGACAAAGATAATTCAGCGAACGCATAGCAAAGGTCGCTGAAGAAAACATCCGCTTTCCATACCTGTCCATGGTCCTAGAGTCCTTATTAGGAGGATGGACAGGTACTGAAGGATCCGCCAGTTCCTTCTTAGTGGCAGCCACCACCACCATAGCATCCACCGAGACACCCTTGGAAAGGAACTGTTTGTCTGAAGGGGCCGTAATGAATTTGGATGGTCTTCTGGGGACAGGTTCCACAGAATCTGGAGCCGCCCATGCCTTCCGAGCCACTACCTGCATAAGTGGGTGGCGGAGACACCAGGAGGTGGAGGTGGGATCCAAAGCCTCCAGGTATACCGACTCATCCTCGGAGGGGTCAATGGAGGGCCAATTCCCCCTCTGTTTAAGGAGTTCAAGGATGTCTGAAAAGGAGACATCCTCAGAGGGGGACTGTGGGGAACCCTCCGACTCATCTAAGTCGGTATCAGATGTAGTAGACTCAGGGGAGTCTGTGTGTTTCTCTTACGCGTCCTCTTCCGAGGGGTTCCCCTGCAGGATCAGGAGAAACCTCGGAAGAGGAGGAAATTCCCAGTGGGGAAACCTGGGGCGATGGATCCCTGGGCCTGAGAGCAAGAGGCTGGCAAGAGGCGTCTACAGGCACTGATGAGGGAGGAGCTAGAGGGATAGACCGTTGACCAGGCTCAGAGGCCAGGACACTCATCACCTCAAAGGCTCCCCTCCCCGGGAGACCGGAATATTCCCGGCTCCAATGAGAGGGAAGGCTCCGAGGCCGATGTCGGCGCCGAGCTTACCAAAGCCGAAGCCCCGAGAGGGAGAGCGGGGTCAGACAAGGGTCCGATGCCACTAGCCCCCTCGGAGCCGACAGTGGAAACCCAATGACCAGACCCCTCCAAGGAAGGCCTCAAGGAGGAGATCGGAGCCGAGGACGACGGAGCCGAAGGATGTATCGGCTCCGGCATCGAAACAGTCGCTGTCCCGAGAAGCTCCGGCTCCGAACTCTGGTGTGGAGTCGGAGGAGGAAGTTCAAGGGGTAAGGCTATAGCCGAAGTCTGTTGAGACGGGCTATGGAGCATTTAGGCAAGTGCCTGAGACTTCAACAGCCTGCTTACCACCCTCTCTAAGTCGTGGTCAGACAGCCTGGAAGATCTCGAAGATCGGCTCCGATGGCTCCGCTCCGACAAAGAGGAGACCCGGAGCTGAATGGATACTCAGTATCGAAGGGACCGAGATCTCTTTGGTCGGGCCATCGGGCGAAGTCCCCTGAACTCCAGATGGAGCCGAAGGTTTCTCGGCTCCGATGCTGGATAAAGTGTCGGCTCCAGCCGGAGCCGACAAGGCCACAGTAGAGAAGGTATCAGAGCCAGCCGCGCCCTACTACTTTAACAGTAGATGCATCGGTTCCAGCGGGCGATCTCGGCTCGACGGGCGAAGCCACCGGAGGAGGCTTGGATACTGAAGCCTGAGCCTTCAGTGGTTTAGAAGGTTTCCCAGTCCCTGATTTAGAGGGAGAACCTTCTGGCTTAAGTAAGCCTCGGAGGATAAGTTTATTCCTCCTTTCCTGCAGGACTCTCTGGCTAAAGCGTGACACAAAGCACAGGAGTCCTGCAGGTGCAAAGGCCCCAGGCAGTACACACAAGAAGTGTGACCGTCTGTCAGAGACCTTTTCTGACAGCACTGGTCACACTTCTTAAAGCCTGAGACCTTGCCTTCCCTAGACATATCCTAGGAGGAAGTAACACACACAAACCCCAACAAACACACAAAATTAATCCCTACACACAACACACAGGAAGGGATTAACCAATAGGGTTTAGGCCTAACTGAAAACTTTATACTAAAGGTTATAAAAAGGGTTATAAAGTTTGAAAAGAAGGGAATAGGGTGGCTGTAATATACTACAGACTATACTAAGACTAAAAGGGAAAATAAATTCCTAACTAAGCTTTTTCTGATTTTACCAGAAAATCACTTACCTCAGCTGGCAAAGGAGACCTCTTTCGCTAAGCGGCAAACGAGATCTGAGGTAGTCCCGCCTTGCATCATGGGATATAGGGTTGCCTCGAGCTGGTAAAAGGAGTTCTCAAGCTAAGAAAGTGCCGAGTCGGAGCCGAGGATCGGCTCCGAACCCATCCAGCAAGAATGAAGGCGAGATTGACAACTTAACATTAACATGTTTACAATTATTTAGTTTGTGTGAATTTACTAAGCTTTTTACAATTTACATGTATTTTGATTGGCATTATGACTCCTCAATAATATAGCATAGAGGTGAGTTATCCTATTAACAATAATAATAAGACATACTCTTTATCTTAACGTATAAATATCAGTGGCGGCTGGTGACTTCAAATCAAAGGGGGGCTGCAGGAGACAGCTAAGCGGGTGGGGCCAATGGGAAGGGGGGGTGACCAACTAGAAAGGGGTGGAGCTATACTCAAAACCACAAAAACTGTGTCTTGAATTAAATACACTGCCCTGGGTGCCAAACCATCATTATGAGAGTCCAATGAAGACAAAATGAAGTGTAGAAGAAAAAAATATTTCAATGTATTGGCTACATGACAGTTTACTTAATATCCGGATGGAATCAGAAAGGTTGTGAGGCATGACTTTATAAAAGTACCAAGTAACATGCTGAAAGTAGCAATCTCTGTGATACCCCACTGTGCATCCCTCAATAACAATAAATATTTGAACACACACACACACACACACACACACACACACACACACACACACACACACACACACACACACACACACACACACCTCAACTGTCCAGATTTTTGCCTCATATTTTTTGGTCTGTTCCTCATAAAATTTGTGATTTTCAGGCAAATCATTGAGGATTGAGTCCCTAAATAATAACAAACATTTGCATTTCAAACTTTATATCCTTCAGAAATGCATGCTATCACAAAATCTGTAATTTTGGCAACTTTCAAAGTTTATAAGAGCAATATTTAAAGTCTGTTCCTACTTTCTGTCCCCCCATTATGTTAGGCTTTATCCAGATTTCTTCTTGTAAGAGGTTGAAAGGTATAATTTTTTTTGTGTGTGTGTTTTTGTGTGTGTGTGTGTGTTTTTGTGTGTGTGTGTGTGTGTGTGTGTGTGTGTGTGTGTGTGTGTGTGTGTGTGTGTGTGTGTGTGTTTTTTTGTGTGTGTGTGTGTGTGTGTGTGTGTGTGTGTGTGTGTGTGTGTATAAAACACAGAATACAGAAGGGCTGCCAAAATGTCCAGACACCACTCTGTGAAGACTTCTTGCACTGAGGTAGTTAGTTGTGCACTTGTGATTACCTTGTTATAAGTAGTAACTATCTATAAACATACAGTCACTGTTGTTCACCTCTGTATTGAGAATATTCAGTAAAACAGAAAATGGAGGAATGTATGTCTAGTAGCAGTAACAGAAAGTCATCATTATCAGTTTCCAGTTAAACAATTAACACCAAAATTAGCAAACAGTTAATGCATGCCATTCAGCAAATTGGTTAAAATATATATGCTGGTTTTACAGATTTTATTATGGCCATTTTGTCATCTTGAAATAGTATGACTCAAACATGTGCTTGTTTTACCAACATAACAGGATGCTACTAGTAGTTTGGTATACAAGAATAAAGCGTAGTATGTTCACAAATTCATATCTAAACAAATAAGAAGTTATGTACCTACCATAACGTTCCATGTTAGTTGTCTTCTCTCGCCTTCTTTCTTGCTTGATGGGTTCGGAGCCGATCCTCGGCTCCATCTGCACTTGCTAAGCTCGAGAGTCACTTTTACCAGCTCGAGGCAGCCCCATATCCCATGATGCAAGGCGGTAAGTACCCATATCTCGTTTGATGACAAAGGGCAATAGCACCAAGCATAAAAACACTTCCAAAAGGAAGAAAGAAAACTTACAGGATGGAAGAAGGACCAGGTCTGAATGGTCTTCAGCATAATAATTTCTTATAGAAAGGTCTGTCCAGGCCTGGGGAAGGAGGGAGTGCATGAGAAGAAGGCGAGAAGACAACTAACATGGAGCGTTATGGTAGGTACATAACTTAATGTTAAGTTGTCAATCTCGCCTTCATTCTTGCTTGATGGGACCGTCCCTAGCACCTCTATCCTGGCTCAATGGAACAGACTCTTGAGGACTGTAGAGCCAAAACTGGCTCTGTCCTGGAGGCCAAGTCCAATTTGTAATGGGAAACAAAAGTATGAGGAGTGGCCCAAGTGGCGCTGCACAAATAGTGTCTAAAGGAAGTCTAGCTTGAAAGGCTGTAGAAGTAGCTAAGCTCCTAGTTGAATGTGCTTTAGGTTTTGAGCACAGCTGTTTTCCCCTGAGCAGATAAATTTCAGAGATGACGAAGAAAGCCATCTAGACAAGGTCACTTTAGAGACAGGAAGGCCTTTCTTATTATCCATAGGAAACAAAAAGTTGATCAGATTTCCTAAATTTTTTGTTCTGTCCAAATAATATCTGAGTTGACGGTGGACATCAAGATAATGTAGTTTTTGTTCGGCTCTGTCTGAATAGTTTGGGAAAAATACAGGGAGATCAATGGATTGATTCAAATTGGTCTTTGAGGCGACCTTAGGCAAAAGGTCGGATTAGTTCTCAATGATACTCTGTCTTTGTGAAAAACCAAATAGGTCGAACCGATAGAGCATGAAGTTCAGACACCCTCCTGGCCGATGTAATAGCCACTAGGAATAAAGTTTTCCAAGAAAGAAATTTCAGGGAACAAGAAACAGCTGGCTCGAAGGGGGAAGAATCAAGGATGTCAGCACTAAATTTAGATCCCACTGAGGAGGAGGATTCCTGATTGGAGGCTTTAGCAGGAAAATTCCTTTCAAGAAGGCCCTGCAGAGCCTATGGGACATAATATTGTGATCTGCAATCCGACATGAAAGTTCGAGATAGCAGCCAATTGAACTCTGACTGTGGAAGAAGAGGAGCCTGCATGAAAAATCTCTGCTAAGAAGTCCAGGACTGCCTGAACAGGGGCAGTGAAAGGATCAATATTCTTGGCCTTAGCCCAATAAGAGAAACGTTTCCATTTGCTTGCATAAATCCTCCTGGTAGAGGATTTTAAAGAAGCTACTATGATGTCTCTAACAGGGTTAGAGATCAAAGGAAGCCTGGCTAAGGAAGGAAGTGGAGCAACCATGCTGTGAGGTTGAGAGAAGGGATAGACCGGTGCAGCTGACCGGATTGGTGAATCAGAAGATCTGGCACTGGGTCCAGATGCCACGGCTGCACCAAAAGGTGACGATGGAGGAACGGAACCAAACTTGTCGAGGGCAGTAAGGGGCAATGAGAATCAATTTGGCTCTCAAAACCGTTGCTTTCTGGATAACTTGAGCGATCAGTGGAAATGGAGGGAAGGCATAAAGAAGTCCCTGGGGCCAATCCTGGGTCAGGCGTCTCTGGGGATGGCCTGGAAGGCGGAAGAGAGAGAGAAGAAGTCTGGGCATTTGCTGATTTGGTGAGAAGCAAAAAGATCGCAACATGTACGACCCCATTCCAGAAAAATCTCTTCCGCTATAGATTGCTTGAGAGACCACTCGTGAGGCATGAGAATAGCTCTGCTCAATCTGTCCGCTACAATGTTGGTTTTCCCAGGGATATGCGTTACTACCAGAAACCGATGAGAGGAGATTGCCCATTGCCATAGTCTGGCTTCTCGACACAAGGGTAGGACTTGGTTCCCTGTTTGTTGATATACCAAACTACAGACATGTTGTCTGTGTGGACTGCAATTGTCCCTACGGAAGAAAGTCGTTGAGGGCTTGCAAGCGTTAAAAGCACTGCTCTCATCTCCAGGACATTTATGTGCAGGTGGTACTCGAGCGGCTGCCCGCCCCATGAACCATCCTGCCCTGATAATGACCCCCACCCGATCAGGAGGCATCCGTGGTGACAGTGGCTACCGGGGATGGGGGTACAAAGTGTCTGCCTTGGTGAACCTGGGAGATGTGATCCACCAAGCAAGATGATCTTTGCAAGTCTGTGTCACCAGAATCTGGTGACGCATTGGAAGTTGTTGATGCGACCACTGTGTGAACAGCATCCACTGAAGAAGGCGCATGTAGAAGCGAGCCAGGGGAAGAAGAGTAATGGCCGCAGCCATGAGGCCTAATACCTTTAGAACCATTCTGGCCTGTACTTTCTTGTTGGCTAGAATGATCCTGACATGACTTTGAATGTCTGAAACTCTTTGATCTGTAAGGGTAGATGACATCCGAACAGTGTTTAAGTTTGTGCCTATGAAAGTAATAGACTGGCAGGGCGATAAGGATGACTTTTCGAAGTTTATCGAGATGCCCAAAAGAGTACAAAGCTTTATTGTGTAATCCCTGGCTTGAATAAGCTGATGCCTGGTGGTGGCTGAAAGGAGCCAGTCGTCGAGATACGGAAACACCTGGAATCATTGACGTCTCAGGTGAGCCGTGACCACTGCCATGCATTTGGTGAACACTCTGGGGCTGTAGTGAGACCAAAGGGCAGGGCTCTGAACTGGAAATTACTGGACCCCAGCGGCGGAGAAATCTCCTGGAGCGTCTCAGAATTTTGATGTGATAGTACGCATCCTGAAGATCTGTTGAGCACATCCAGTTGTCCTTCTGTAAGAAGGGCAGAATTGACTGAAGAGTGACCATTCGGAATCTTGTCTTCCTCACAGACTTGTTGAGTATGCTGAGATCCAATATTGGTCTCCAGTCTCCCGTCTTTTGGGGACCAAAGAACCTTGAGTAGATTCAGGCTCTGAATGGTCTGTTGTAACTGGCTGACTGGCTCTTTTTTGCAGTAGTTTTGAGAGTGCTATCTCTGGAATTTGCCTTAGACTGGGTGGTACATCTGGAAGTGAATGTGAGGGATAGAAAGGACTTTCCTCGAAAGGAATTATGTAACCCTTGGATATGATCGACTGTACCCATCTGTCTTGAGTGAGGAGTGCCAGGCTTCTGGGTACAGTGATAATCTTCCCCGACTGCCTCCAAGGAGGGACAGCCGGGCAACATCTCAGGGATGCTGAAAGGGCTTGTCAGAGAGAGGCTCTCTGTTTCCCTGGTTTTGGACCCCCTCTGCCTCTAGAGGCGTCTGTTGTTGTTACCCCTCTGCCTCTAGGGTAAACTGACCACGTGAATCGGCGTGACTCCTTGGGATTTCGGAACCACATTTTGCCACCTTTCTGTCCTTTGGGGTAAGGTCTAGAAGGGGTGGAAAAACGGACTCCTCTGACAGAAAGAGTCTTGCCGTCCTGCTCACACCTGGTCAAAGTTTCCTTCACTTGAGGGCCAAACAAAGCTGACCCATCAAAGGGAGAATTTGTGAAGGGCATAAAAGGATCTGCAAAGTCACATAGCCGCATCCAGGCTTGGCGTCTAAGAGCCACACCTGTACCTGACCCTACTCTCCATCAGCAGCATATGATATTAGCCACATGGAGGAGTTTGCAATGGAATTAGGGTTCCTAGCTGCGAAGCAATTTTTCCTGAGCTCCTGCAGCTGTGATCCTGTACAACATCACCTAGCTCCTTAAGGATATCCCTTTGGAGTCTGGTGAAGTGACATAGGTAATTCAGCGACATAGCAAAGGTCGCTGAGGAAAACATCCGCTTACCGTACCTATCCATGGTCCTAGAGTCCTTATTAGGAGGATGGACGGATGCACGGAAGGATCTGCAAGTTCCTTCTTGGTGGCAGCAGCCACCACCATGGCATCAGCGGGGACACCCTTAGTGAGGAATTGCTTATCACACGGGGCAGTAATAAATTTTGAAGGCCTCCTAGGGACTGGCTCTACAGAGTCAGGAGCAGCCCACGCCTTTCGGGCAATAACCTGCATAAGGGGTCGGCGGAGACACCCAGGAGGTGGAGGGCCGAGATCCAAACGCCTCTAGGTATACTGACTCATCCTCAGAGGGATTATTGGTGGGCCGGATGTCTGAGAAGGAGACATCCTCAGAGGGGGATCTTGGGGATCCCTCTGACTCATCTAAGTCAGTATCTGAAGTGATAGACTCGGGGGAGTCTACATGTTTCCTCTTACAGGTCCTCTTCCTAGGAGGATCTCCCGAAACATCAGGAGAATCCTCGGAAGAGGGATATTCCAATGGGGAAACCTGAGGCGGAGGATCTCTGGGTCCTGTAGCAAGAGAAGTGGCAGAGATGTCAACAGGCACTATAGAGGGAGGAGCTAAGGGAACAGACTGCTGGCTGATACCAGTGGCCAGCACACTCTTCATCACCTCAATGCTCCCCTCCCAGGAAGGTCAGAGAACCCGTTCAAGAGCTAGGAACTCAGGGACCACCGAAGGGAAGTCTCCGAGGCAGATGTCGGAGCTGAGCTCACCAAGGCCGAGGCTCAAGGGAAGAGCGGGTTGGACAAGGGTCCGATGCCACTCACCCCTCAGAGGAGACCATGGAAGCCCGGCCACGAATCCCTCTAAGGAAGGTCTCAAGAGGAGATAAGAGTAGAGGCTGAAGGAACAGAAGGGGTATCTGTCCCTCAGCCGTAGCAGTAACTCATTCCCGAAGACTCCAACTCAAGCTCTGGGGTAGAGTTGAAGGAGGAACTGCAATGGGGTGTGGACCAATAGCCGTCTGTTGAGACGGACTATGTAACATTTGGGCCAGTGCCTGTGACTTAAGTAATCTACTGACCACTCTCTCTAAATCATGGTCAGAAAGCCTGGATGACCTTGAAGATCGGCTCGATGGCTCCGTTCGAGAGGAGAGGTGAAGCCGGAGCCGAAAGTATCGGCTCCAAGGAAGGAGACCTAGACCTCTTCCTCGAAGGAGCCATCGGAACCGATGAAACTATTGAACCTGTCGGAGCCGACAACTTATCGGAGCCGACAGGTAGCTCGATGCATCGGCTCCAGCGGAGCCGATACAGCCACAAAAGTAAAGGTGAGGGAGACGATCGGAGCCGACACCGATGCCTGAGCCACATGGTGGTCGGAACCGTCGGAGCCGACACGGAAAAGTGGTCGAACCAGAATCGGCACCGATAGCCATCGGTGCCGAAGGCTGTTAAGCCAGAATTGGCTCCAGCGAGCCGATCTCGACTCAGAACGAGTCGGAGCCGAGGCCGCAGGCTTGGACACAGAAGCCTGGGCCTTGGAAGACTTAGCAGTCTTGGATGGAGCCGACTTAGCCGGAGGCCCTCCGGCTTAAGAACCCCTCAAAATCAACTTATTTCTTCTTTCCTGCAGGGCTCTCTGGCTGAAAGAATGACATATAGCACAGGAGTCCTGCAGGTGAAGAGGCCCCAGGCAATACAGGCAAGAAGTGTGACCGTCTGTCAGAGACATTTTCTGACAGCACGAGTCACACTTCTTAAAGCTCTGAGACCCTTTCTTTAGACATGGTGTAAACACAGACACACACACCAGTCAAAGAAATTAAATTAAATATACCAAAAGGTATAACTAGAAACACACACACACACCCTAACAGGGGATGGATGGGTGAAAGTCTGACTAAAAAATAAGAAGAGACAGAGAATTTTCTGTCAGAAAAGGTTTAAAACTAAAATAAAACTAACAATTAAGGTTTTTGTTAAAAGGGGCTAAAATAGCAAAGTAGCAAATCACTTACCAGGAGCTGGTAAAAGGAGGACCTCATCAGCTGCGGCAAACGAGATCTGGGTACTTACCGCCTTGCATCATGGGATATGGGGCTGCCTCGGGCTGGTAAAAGTGACTCTCGAGCTTAGCAAGTGCCGAGTCGGAGCCGAGGATCGGCTCCGAACCCATCAAGCAAGAATGAA
>NW_025049629.1:0-10955 GCF_019279795.1 Protopterus annectens
ATAAAGTTCCTTTAAAGGAATCAAACGATAGGAAAAAATTAAAGAACAAAATTCATCAAGAAAAAGAAAGGTTCCATAGAAAAAGTCCCAATGGTTTAAAAACTGTGGAAGGGAAAAATAAAGAACAAAAATAAAGTAAAGAAAAAGTCCAAATGAATATAGGACAAGATAACTTATGGAAGATAACAATAAAAAATACTGAAACAAGTAACCCATTGTAGAAGGCTAAGGAAAGAAGGGACTAACTGGTTTGACAAACTTTCATGGAAAGAACCAAATTACATTAATATAGAATCAAAACCTATGTAGAACTAAGGAATAAGTCAAAGGTTCTTAAATAATGAGGTAAAAAAAACATTAAAATAAAATATCAGAAACCAAAAGAATTAGGAATAGAAGTGCACTAAGGTTCTCTGACAATAACTGTGATAAAGATCAAATTTCATTAAATAGAAAAATAAATAGGGGGTTTATAGGAATAAAGACTAAGGTTTGGGCAAGGGAACTGAC
Organism: Protopterus annectens; assembly: GCF_019279795.1. Taxonomy (NCBI): domain Eukaryota; kingdom Metazoa; phylum Chordata; order Ceratodontiformes; family Protopteridae; genus Protopterus; species Protopterus annectens. The sequence continues at coordinate 511 of NW_025049629.1, forward strand.
ATGGAAAGAACCAAATTACATTAATATAGAATCAAAACCTATGTAGAAGGTTCTAAGGAAGAGAAGTGCACAACGGTTTTGAAAGGGGATGGAAAAAAAAAATAAATTATTTAGAGAATCACAGATAACCATGTAAAGGTTCTATAGGGAATAGAATGACAAGGTTCTTGACAGAAATGAAGGGAAAGAACCAAATTTTTAATAAAATAAATAAAGAAATTTTTGAATGAGAAGTCAAATGGTTCCCAAATGATAGGCAGAACAAATTAATAATAAGGAATACAGATAACCATGAGAAAGGTTCTATGATGAGAATCAAATGGTTAACAAATAAGATAGGAACAAAAATTTAAAAAAAAACTAGAAACCATAGAACTATGGAAAAGTTTAAATGGTCACAAGTATGGGGCAAAGGAAAAAAATTACATTAAACTGAGAAATCAGATAAATAGAATTTTTAAAATGAGAATCAAAGACAAGTAACTGATGCATGGAAAAACAAAATTAATTAAAAAGAGAACATAGAACTTTAAAGGATAGAGAATCAAAGTTTAAAGTAACTGATGCATGGAAAAACAAAATTAATTAAAAAGGAACATAGAACTTTAAAGGATAGAGAATCAAAGGTCTATGAAAGTAAAAAGGAAGAACCACAAATTAATTAAAGTACTGAGAATACAGACAACCTATTAGAAGGTATAGGAAATATGGGCAACTGTTTGAAGGAACTGACAAGGCAAAAATTTCATAAAGTAAGAACTAAAAAACCTATAGAAGGGTTTAAAAAAGAAAGTCATAACTGTTCTGAAAGGAACTGAGCAAAACAAAATTTTAAAGTAAGAACATAAAACTATAAAAGGTTATAGGAAAAAGTCATAACGGTTTGTGAAGAGTAAATGCATGGAAAGACACCAAATTATTAAAATAAGAACCAAAAAAACCATAGAAGGGTTTAAAAAAGAAAGTCATAACTGTTCTGAAAGGAACTGAGCAAAACAAAATTTTGGAAAGATACGAACCTGTAAAGGTTCTATAGGAAGAAAATGCCAAAGGTTTGGGCAAACTGTGGCAGGAAAATCCAAATTACATTAAGTACTAGAGAATCACGAAACCTAGTAGAAGGTTCTATAGGAAAGAAGGGACTAACTGGTTCTGAAAGTAATGAGCAGGAAACTACCAAATTATTAAAGTATAGAGAATCATGAAACCTAAAATTTTAAGGAAGAGAAGGCCAAAAAGTTGTGAAGGAAAAGAACAGGAAACACAAATTTCTTAAAGTATAGAAACATCAGAACCATTTAAGTTAAGAATGAAATGCCCAACGGTTTTAGATAATAGATGAACAGACACCAAATTACATTAAAGTACTAGAGAACATCAGACAACCTATGTAGAAGGTTCTAAGGAATAGAAGCACTAACTGGTTTAAGGAAATTTGGAAAGAACCAAATTACATTAAAGTACTAGAGAATCATCAGACAACCTATGTAGAAGGTTCTATAGGAATGAGAAGTGCACTAACTGGTTCTATGACAGAGTAACTGATGCATGGAACAGACACCAAATTACATTAAAGTACTAGAGAATCATCAGACAACCTATGTAGAAGGTTCTATAGGAATGAGAAGTGCACTAACTGGTTCTCTGACAGAGTAACTGATGCATGGAACAGACACCAAATTACATTAAAGTACTAGAGAATCATCAGATAACCTATGTAGAAGGTTCTATAGGAATGAGAAGTGCACTAACTGGTTCTGTGACAGAGTAACTGATGCATGGAACAGACACCAAATTACATTAAAGTACTAGAGAATCATCAGAAACCTATGTAGAAGGTTCTATAGGAATGAGAAGTGCACTAACTGGTTCTGTGACAGAGTAACTGATGCATGGAACAATCCAAATTACATTAAAGTACTAGAGAATCATCAGACAACCTATGTAGAAGGTTCTATAGGAATGAGAAGTGCACTAACTGGTTCTGTGACAGAGTAACTGATGCATGGAACAGACACCAAATTACATTAAAGTACTAGAGAATCATCAGACAACCTATGTAGAAGGTTCTATAGGAATGAGAAGTGCACTAACTGGTTCTAACAGAGTAACTGATGCATGGAACAGACACCAAATTACATTAAAGTACTAGAGAATCATCAGACAACCTATGTAGAAGGTTCTATAGGAATGAGAAGTGCACTAACTGGTTCTGACAGAGTAACTGATGCATGGAACAGACACCAAATTACATTAAAGTACTAGAGAATCATCAGACAACCTATGTAGAAGGTTCTATAGGAATGAGAAGTGCACTAACTGGTTCTGTGACAGAGTAGCTGATGCATGGAACAGACACCAAATTACATTAAAGTACTAGAGAATTATCAGATAACCTATGTAGAAGGTTCTATAGGAATGAGAAGTGCACTAACTGGTTCTGTGACAGAGTAACTGATGCATGGAACAGACACCAAATTACATTAAAGTACTAGAGAATCATCAGTAACCTATGTAGAAGGTTCTATAGGAATGAGAAGTGCACTAACTGGTTCTGTGACAGAGTAACTGATGCATGGAACAGACACCAAATTACATTAAAGTACTAGAGAATCATCAGACAACCTATGTAGAAGGTTCTATAGGAATGAGAAGTGCACTAACTGGTTCTGTGACAGAGTAACTGATGCATGGAACAGACACCAAATTACATTAAAGTACTAGAGAATCATCAGAAACCTATGTAGAAGGTTCTATAGGAATGAGAAGTGCACTAACTGGTTCTGTGACAGAGTAACTGATGCATGGAACAGACACCAAATTACATTAAAGTACTAGAGAATCATCAGACAACCTATGTAGAAGGTTCTATAGGAATGAGAAGGCCCAATGGTTTTTGGGGATAACTGTCTGGAAAAGAACCAAAAACATTAAAGACTAAAATACAATAATATGAGAATTTTAAAATGAGAAGGGTTTATAGGTGGAAGGATAACTGGTTCTGGACAGAAACCATCATTAAAGAAAAAATTCATTAAAACCCAGAGAATTTAAAATGAGAAGGTCCCAAGGTGGAAGGATAACTGGTTTTGGACAGATAACCATCATTAAAGAAAAAATTCATTAAAACCCAGAGAATCATAAAATGAGAAGGGTTTATAGGTGGAAGGATAACTGGTTCCTTTAAAGAACATCATTAAAGACTAAAATTCATTAAATATGAGAATTTAAAAATGAGAAGGGGCATAGGATGAAGGATAACTGGTTTTGGACAGAAATTACATTAAAGACTAAAATTACATAAAACCCAGAGAATCATAGGAAAATTTTAGAAGGCCCAAGGTTTAAAGTACTAACTGGTTCTGGAAAAGATAACCATCATTAAAGACAAAATTACATTTAAATATGAGAATTTAAAAATGAGAAGGTCCCAAGGTGGAAGGATAACTGGTTTTGGACAGAAATTATATGAAAGACACAAATTCATAAATATGAGAATTTAAAAATGAGAAGGGGCATAGGATGAAGGATAACTGGTTTTGGACAAAATTACATTAAAGACAAAATTCATTAAAACCAGAGAATTTAAAAATGAGAAGGTCCCAAGGTGGAAGGATAACTGGTTTTGGACAGAAATTACATTAAAGACAAAATTCATTAAAACCAGAGAATTTAAAAATGAGAAGGTCCCAAGGTGGAAGGATAACTGGTTTTGGACAGAAATTACATTAAAGACTAAAATTACAAAATATAGAGGTTTATAGGAAAATTTTAGAAGGCCCAAGGTGGAAGGATAACTGGTTCTGGACAGAAACTATCATTAACAGACACAAATTACATTTAAATATGAGAATCATAGGAAAAAGTAAAGGTTCTTGGTGAAAGTATAACTGGTTCTGGACAGAAACCATCATTAAAGACTAAAATTACATTTAAAAAATTTGAGGTTTATAGAAAATGTAAAGGTTCTTGGGAAGAGAAGTGCAAACGGCTACAAATAACATTAAAAAAAAGAATACCCAAAACATTAAAGTTCTAAGGAAATGAAATATTTAAAAATTCTTGGGAAGAGAATTACTTAAATCTGGTTTTCGACAATAATTTGAAGGCATAAATTAAATTAAAAAACTGGGTTTTCAGATAACTATGATGGGAAAGGCTAAAATTAAATTAAAAACTGGTTTTCAGACAACTATGTAGAAGGCAAAAATTAAAGTACTAACTGGTCTTACAGAAACTATGATGGGAAAGTTCCAAAAATTAAAGTACTAAGGTTTATCAGAAACCCATGTGGGAAATCTAAAATTAAAGTACTAACTGGTCTTACAGAAACTATGAGGAAAGGGAAAAATTACTTAAAGTTCTGGTACAGATAACCCATGTGGGAAATCTAAAATTAAAGTACTAACTGGTCTTACAGAAACTATGATGGGAAAGGCAAAATTAAATTAAAAACTGGTTTTCAGACAACTATGTAGAAGGCAAAAATTAAAGTACTAACTGGTCTTACAGATAACTATGAGGCAAGAAAATTACTTAAAGTTCTGGTACAGAAACCCATGTGGGAAACCCCAAAATTAAAGTACTAAGGTTTTTCAGATAACCCATGATGGGAAAGGTCCAAAAATTAAAGTACTAGAGAATCATCAGATAACCTATGTAGAAGGTTCTATAGGAATGTGAAGTGCACTAACTGGTTCTGACAGAGTAACTGATGCATGGAACAGACACCAAATTACATTAAAGTACTAGAGAATCATCAGACAACCTATGTAGAAGGTTCTATAGGAATGAGAAGTGCACTAACTGGTTCTGTGACAGAGTAGCTGATGCATGGAACAGACACCAAATTACATTAAAGTACTAGAGAATTATCAGACAACCCATGTAGAAGGTTCTATAGGAATGAGAAGTGCACTAACTGGTTCTGTGACAGAGTAACTGATGCATGGAACAGACACCAAATTACATTAAAGTACTAGAGAATCATCAGACAACCTATGTAGAAGGTTCTATAGGAATGAGAAGTGCACTAACTGGTTCTGTGACAGAGTAACTGATGCATGGAACAGACACCAAATTACATTAAAGTACTAGAGAATCATCAGAGAACCATGTAGAAGGTTCTATAGGAATGAGAATTGCACTAACTGGTTCTGTGACAGAGTAACTGATGCATGGGAAAAAAAAAAAAGAAAAAATAACCCCAAAATTACAATTTTTTAAAGTAAAAATTTTTAGGAAAAAAAAAAAATTCAAAAATCAAAAAATAAAACCTATGTAGAAGGTTCTATAGGAATGAGAAGTGCACTAACTGGTTCTGTGACAAAAAAGTAAAAAAAAAATACCTAGAGAAATACAGTGGGAAACTATAAAACAATAACTATCACCCATTTTAAATGAGATCACAATTCCTTTTTAAAAAGGCATAGAATAGAAGGTTCTATTAAAGAAACCAAGGCAAACCCAAATTTAGGAAATAGGAAAAAATTAAAAGAGAAGACCCGGGAAAGGCATTAAATTTAAAAATAATGTTTGAACAACCTATTATATGGAATAGACCAAAAACCCCAATTAATTCTGAAACCAATGAATTTAAGAATGAGACACACCTTGAAAGACTAAAATAAAGTATGGAAAAATAACTTGTGATCAAGGAAGGGAAACTAAGTCTAGGAAGTCAGGACAAAAAATAATTAAGAGAAAAAGAACCTTTAAAGTTAAGGAAAAGAAAATTTTTCTTGGGAAAAATAAACTCTGAAGGTCAAAATTGAAAACAAAATAATTACAAAATTAAGTCTTAAAAAAATTCATAATTACTGTCAAACTTGAGAGTTAAGAATTAAAATAAAAATCTTTGTAGTTCAAAAAAAATCAAATAGTAGGCATAAGTTGTGGAAACTTAAAAATGAAAGACTAATCAAGTACTGAAGTAAAGAAAAATTCAAAGGTTTTGCGGAACGACAAAAGCCCAAAAATAATAAGATTAGATAACCGTGAAGGAAGGTAAATGACAAGTTCTTAAAGAACGAAAACAAACCCAATTTAATAAATACTAAGGTTAGAAACCCTGTAGAATTTTGAATAAGAATTTCCAAATTTTTTTTCAAGGGAAAATTCTAAAATACAATTGTTACAAAATTGAAACTATTAAGGCAGAATAAAAACAACGTCTACAAGAAAAATCAGAAAAACACCAAAAAACAAAACACAAACATCAAAACTATGAAAGGCGGAAAAAACAAAGTTCTGGACAAGAAAAATGCAGAAAAAAAATCAAAAATAAATATAAAAAACCCATAAAAGGGTTTTAAGAAAAAAACACCCGACAGGAATTCTGGAAAAAGCAAAATTATTAAAGAAAAATCATAGAAACCCCTTAAAGTTTAAGGAAAGAATAAACGGTTGTAAAAGGAATTCGAAAGAAAAATAATTTTAAGATAAGAAACCCCTGGAAGCTAAAAAGGGTCAAATGGGTTTTGGAAAGAACAATGGAAAATACCAAATACATAAATTAAAATTATAGACATTGTAAAGGATGGGAAAAATTATTTTGTTGGGTAACTGAACAGGAAAGGTAAAATTAATTAAAAATAAATTGACAACTATTGAAGGCGAAAACATTAATGTTTTTTGACAAGTATTAAACGAAAAATTCATTTAAAAAAACAAATTCAGATTATAGAAAATTTTTAAAAAAAAGTTAAAATGGTTCACAAAATATGAGGAACACTAAAAAATTAAATCAGGTATAGAACCTTTAGAGGGTTTTGAAAAGTACAATTTGTAAATAACTATTGGAAAGGGTTTCAATTAAAATTTTCTAAAATCTTACAATATTGAGGTTTATGGATAGGTTAAGGTTGGCAGATACACTGGAAAGACTAAATTAATAATCAGAACTCGCCCTTAAATCTATGGAAGAAAGGAAAGGGTTTTAAAAATTCAGCTGGAACCTATTAAATTTAAAAGAATGACAACCCTTTTAAGGTTTTGGGGAAGGACAATTTTTAAAAGAAACTGAGATAAAACTAAAAAAATTTAAAATACAAAATCTAGAAACCTGGAATTTAAGGGTAAAACTAAGTTCTAAAAAGAGAGGGGAAGCCAAACATTAAAGTACTATTTTGAATCAAAATTTATGATGGAAACCCTTTTTTAAAGAATATCAAACCAAAAATTCATAAAAAAGAAAAAACCAATTTTTAAAAAAAAAAATTTTAAAAAATTTTAAATTTAAAGATGAGAACAAAACAAAATTAATAAAGGATAAATTGCAAAACCCGGGGAAAAAAAAAAGGGGTTTTATAGGAATGAGAAGTGCACTAACTGGTTCTTGACAGAGTAACTGATGCATGGAACAGACCACCAAATTACATTAAAGTACTAGAGAATCATCAGAAACCTATGTAGAAGGTTCTATAGGAATGAGAAGTGCACTAACTGGTTCTGTGACAGAGTAACTGATGCATGGAACAGACACCAAATTACATTAAAGTACTAGAGAATCATCAGAAACCTATGTAGAAGGTTCTATAGGAATGAGAAGTGCACTAACTGGTTCTGTGACAGAGTAACTGATGCATGGAACAGACACCAAATTACATTAAAGTACTAGAGAATCATCAGAAACCTATGTAGAAGGTTCTATAGGAATGAGAAGTGCACTAACTGGTTCTGTGACAGAGTAACTGATGCATGGAACAGACTACCAAATTACATTAAAGTACTAGAGAATCATCAGACAACCTATGTAGAAGGTTCTATAGGAATGAGAAGTGCACTAACTGGTTCTGTGACAGAGTAACTGATGCATGGAACAGACTACCAAATTACATTAAAGTACTAGAGAATCATCAGACAACCTATGTAGAAGGTTCTATAGGAATGAGAAGTGCACTAACTGGTTTTGACAGAGTAACTGATGCATGGAACAGACACCAAATTACATTAAAGTACTAGAGAATCATCAGACAACCTATGTAGAAGGTTCTATAGGAATGAGAAGTGCACTAACTGGTTCTTTGACAGAGTAACTGATGCATGGAACAGACACCAAATTACATTAAAGTACTAGAGAATCATCAGACAACCTATGTAGAAGGTTCTATAGGAATGAGAAGTGCACTAACTGGTTCTGTGACAGAGTAACTGATGCATGGAACAGACACCAAATTACATTAAAGTACTAGAGAATCATCAGACAACCTATGTAGAAGGTTCTATAGGAATGAGAAGTGCACTAACTGGTTCTGTGACAGAGTAACTGATGCATGGAACAGACACCAAATTACATTAAAGTACTAGAGAATCATCAGACAACCTATGTAGAAGGTTCTATAGGAATGAGAAGTGCACTAACTGGTTCATTGACAGAGTAACTGATGCATGGAACAGACTACCAAATTACATTAAAGTACTAGAGGATCATCAGACAACCTATGTAGAAGGTTCTATAGGAATGAGAAGTGCACTAACTGGTTCTCTGACAGAGTAACTGATGCATGGAACAGACACCAAACTACATTTAAGTACTAGAGAATCATCAGATAACCTATGTAGAAGGTTCTATAGGAATGAGAAGTGCACTAACTGGTTCTGTGACAGAGTAACTGATGCATGGAACAGACTACCAAATTACATTAAAGTACTAGAGAATCATCAGACAACCTATGTAGAAGGTTCTATAGGAATGAGAAGTGCACTAACTGGTTCTATGACAGAGTAACTGATGCATGGAACAGACACCAAATTATATTAAAGTACTAGAGAATCATCAGCAACCTATGTAGAAGGTTCTATAGGAATGAGAAGTGCACTAACTGGTTCTGACAGAGTAACTGATGCATGGAACAGACACCAAATTACATTAAAGTACTAGAGAATCATCAGACAACCTATGTAGAAGGTTCTATAGGAATGAGAAGTGCACTAACTGGTTCCTTGACAGAGTAACTGATGCATGGAACAGACACCAAATTACATTAAAGTACTAGAGAATCATCAGATAACCTATGTAGAAGGTTCTATAGGAATGAGAAGTGCACTAACTGGTTCTTACAGAGTACCTGATGCATGGAACAGACACCAAATTACATTAAAGTACTAGAGAATCATCAGACAACCTATGTAGAAGGTTCTATAGGAATGAGAAGTGCACTAACTGGTTCTGTGACAGAGTAACTGATGCATGGAACAGACTACCAAATTACATTAAAGTACTAGAGAATCATCAGATAACCTATGTAGAAGGTTCTATAGGAATGAGAAGTGCACTAACTGGTTCTTACAGAGTACCTGATGCATGGAACAGACACCAAATTACATTAAAGTACTAGAGAATCATCAGAAACCTATGTAGAAGGTTCTATAGGAATGAGAAGTGCACTAACTGGTTCTGTGACAGAGTAACTGATGCATGGAACAGACACCAAAATACATTAAAGTACTAGAGAATCATCAGACAACCTATGTAGAAGGTTCTATAGCAATGAGAAGTGCACTAACTGGTTCTTACAGAGTAACTGATGCATGGAACAGACACCAAATTACATTAAAGTACTAGAGAATCATCAGACAACCTATGTAGAAGGTTCTATAGGAATGAGAAGTGCACTAACTGGTTCTGTGACAGAGTAACTGATGCATGGAACAGACACCAAATTACATTAAAGTACTAGAGAATCATCAGACAACCTATGTAGAAGGTTCTATAGGAATGAGAAGTGCACTAACTGGTTCTGTGACAGAGTAACTGATGCATGGAACAGACACCAAATTACATTAAAGTACTAGAGAATCATCAGACAACCTATGTAGAAGGTTCTATAGGAATGAGAAGTGCACTAACTGGTTCTGTGACAGAGTAACTGATGCATGGAACAGACACCAAATTACATTAAAGTACTAGAGAATCATCAGACAACCTATGTAGAAGGTTCTATAGGAATGAGAAGTGCACTAACTGGTTCTCTGACAGAGTAACTGATGCATGGAACAGACTCCCAAATTACATTAAAGTACTAGAGAATCATCAGATAACCTATGTAGAAGGTTCTATAGGAATGTGAAGTGCACTAACTGGTTCTGACAGAGTAACTGATGCATGGAACAGACACCAAATTACATTAAAGTACTAGAGAATCATCAGACAACCTATGTAGAAGGTTCTATAGGAATGATAAGTGCACTAACTGGTTCTCTGACAGAGTAACTGATGCATGGGAAAATCTAAAACAGACATACCTCATAAATAGAATACAGTGTAAAGTACTAGGAGACACCAAATTCATCTAAGAATCACAGATAACCTATGTAGAAGGTTCTATAGGAATGAGAAGTGCACTAACTGTTTGTTAACTGACAGGAAAGTAAATACTAGAGATCATGAAACTATGTGAAGGCATATGATGACTATTCTGCAAAATGATATGTACCAAAATTAA
>NW_025049630.1:0-14923 GCF_019279795.1 Protopterus annectens
TTTGACTGCAGAGACTTTAGAACAGTGCAGAGCTATAGTATTAGTCAATGTTTTAACTCTATAGTTTTAAAAATAATTTAAATTACATGGTTATGATTTCACTACTTAAAGCTTAAAACTGAAAATTAGGATACAACAGCTATAAATTTTAGAAGCAAAAATGTTTCCTGCTGCTGATTTGAATTTTAGCTTTATGGTAGCAAAATTAAAAGTCACTAGGTTTATGAATAACCTTTTTTGAGTAATGCATTAATTGTCAGCTCTTTGATGAATATGAATCTGGGAGACTTTAAAATGACCTTGTAAAAATTATATTGTTTTCTTATCTGGATTAAGTCTGATAGACTAATGGCCCCTTTCAGATAATAATGGGAAAATTACACAAGGTGTTGGAAAATGTTGCTCTTTTTGAAAACTGTAAACAGCTTTATATATATATATATATATATATATATATATATATATATAAATGTTACCATCAATTCTGGTAGATTTTGCTACCTGATATCATACACCCTATAGTTAATTTTCATATAAGTATAACCCTTCTGTAGTTTCAACAAATATGTTTTTCTTTCTAGAGGTCATCTTTTAAGATAAACTGAAGTATGCCCTGTGGGTTTTCTTCAAACTAAATTAGGATCAATTCAAGATTCATTATTACATATTATTTTATATAATTTTATTCTTGAATAAACCTTTGCCTATTTTAGCTAGCTAAGAAATATTATTACAACAGATATACACCTGACATTGTGTGGAACCATTTTCATCTCCCTAGTGACTTGTTTTTCTGTTATCCAACCATCTTTTAATTGTGATGACTGTAGTCTCAGTGGACAAATTCTCAACTATGCTAGGAAATGTGACATCACGGCATTCATATTGATTTACTAAACCTAAGTAAATTGAATATGCCTTTTGCTGAAGGATATTATACACTCTGTTTATATTTTTTTCTACCATAAAATAACTGACCACGGAGCTGCTAGGGCAAAAAAGACTCTTGTCACAACTACAACAGCATGTAGAAATCCCTAAAAATAAAACGAAAGTTCTAAAAACTCAGGTTTATTAAACGATGGTAAGCGCTTTCACTTAGGAGCTTCTTCAGACCAAAAAGTGCATGAAAAACAGACAAATATATATAGAAAGCAGGACAATCAATACCAATCAATCAGTTAGCTGACATTAAAGCTATATACCTAAATCAAACCTATAATTTACATATCTAAAACAGCAAACATATATAATAAAACTATACAAAAACATTAATTCAATGTATCCATGTCAATGTAATATAATTCTTAACACTAGGGATGTCGTGTCCATAAAACTTCATAAATCTTTAAATCATATTAAAACAACAACTAAACTCTTTATTTATACAACCTCCTCCTTTTCAAAATGGGCTTGATAGATGCCCTCTCTTTTAAGCCTTTACCCCTGTCTGCTTTTAAAATAATGATCCAGCATGTTTCCCTATATTTAGTATATGTTCTAAGATCTCCCTCCCTTATACTCGGTTCAATTGCCTCCACAACCCAAAATCTAAAGGTGTGATGTACTCCTTGCTCTGTGACATGTTTAGACAGGGCATTATTGGGGAGGTTCTTCTTTATATTATACAAGTGCTCCCTCAAAAGGGGGAGAATTATATATTGCTAGTAGGTTTGTTAATCTGAGTAATTAATGTCATTCAAATTAGGAGTTTATAACTCCAGGAGGGTTTTAGAGGGTTTTATTGTTAGAAGATTCTGTTATACTTTTTTGATAATATTCTTTCTGATGTTCACTAGAACATGTATAGTGGAAAGTTATTTAAATATTTTTTAACTTTAAATATCTTTTCTATCCTTCACACACTATAAATTGCTGTATTCCCTTCATTTTCTAGTACCATCTCATAGACAATAATTTAATAAAAGCTTTAATCAGCATGTATTGCAACCCAAAAAAACTTACAATATGGCAACCTTACATTGTATTTCTCTTAACATAAATGGTCTAAATAACCCCAACAAGAGAAGGTCTTTGAATAAATATCTCCAGTTACATAACTCACAATTAATTTTTCTGCAAGAAACTCATTTGATAGAGGATGGCATTTCCAAATTAGAATCTAAGTATTTTTCAATCCTTATTAGTTCTGAACACTCTCAAAAAAAAAGAGGTGTTGCAGTACTTTGGAATAATAAATGACCACAACCTAAAATAATAGACTCACACAAAGATAATAAAGGTATGCTAGCTTCTATTGTCATAGAGTTTAATAATTTAATATTCACTCTAATAAATATGTACTGGATTCCTGGCTTTGGACAGAACTCAGCACAACAACATATACATCATATTATCCAGTTTTCTTAGGGCAATATTATATTAGCTGGTGATTTTAATTGCATTTTTAATAGTTCAAACTCTACTTCTAAAGGTAAGAAAATAGTTTTGGGTTCAGCCAGATTACTAAAAGAATTTTCAAATTTATTGAAAGACATTGAAAACTACGCTGACCCAAAATCATTATTCGATACATTTTTCTCACACAGACATAACACATTCTCAAAAATAGACAGAGTTTTTATCTCTAATAGTTTAGCAGATTCTTTAAGTAATGTAAAAGTTATTACGTGTCCCTTTTCTAATCACAGTTCTATAATCTTTGATATATATATTTATTCATGTTCCAATGTTCAGATAAAATGGATTACATCATATATCACTAAATTAAAAGATTTTAACACCTTCATATCAGCAGAAGTTCATAGTTTTATAGAATTTAATGCCAACAATAATACATCTAAAATTTTCATCTGGGATGCAATGAAGGCATATTTATAAAGCAGAATAATTTATTGGTGCAAAAAAAAGACTTTCATGGGATAAAGATTTAAAAGACATACAAACTTAACTTGATATTTTGAATCTTGAGTTATCAAAAAATCAACAAGAAAAATCCAAAATGGAAGAATTAAAATCTTTAAATAAGAAGTATCTTGAGATACTAAACCATAGAACTATGATTAGTCTAGAGAAATTAAAATTTATTAATTTTTCAATAAATCCCAGATCTTTGAATATTTTAGCCAATAAAGCAAAAAGATTGATCAAATTCACCACAAAAGACAAAATGGTATCTGATTTATATAACATATTAATTGAATTTAGAGATTTTTTTCTTAAACTAACCCAATCTCCTGCACTAACAAATCCAAAGAAAGATATTCAAGCTTTTATCAATAAAAACTCTAAAAAAGATTAACAGAAGAACAAATTAAATTACTAGACAGGCAAATTACATTAAAAGACATCCAAGAACAAATAAATACACTTAAACATAACAAAGCACCTGGTAATGATGGCATTATTCCAGAAATCTACAAAATTCTGCCAAATAAAGCACTAACTTTGTTACTTTCAGTCTACAATACTATACAAAATAAAAATACCATCCCTCTGTCATGTAAATATGCATTTATTTCTCCCATTCTAAAGCCTGAAAAAGACCCTACAAAATGTAATTCATATAGACCTATATCGTTATTAAAATGTTTATGTCTGTATATGCAAAGAGGCTTAAAAATGTTCTTCCTAACTTAGTACACGAGGACCAAAAAGGTTTCAAAATAAATAGAAAATTATATGATTACATTAAAAGAATAATAACCTTAATTGAGTCAACTCAAAACTTAAAAAATAACCTAACTATAGTTAGTTTAGATATAAATTGTGTTTTGACACAGTTAATTGGGATTACCTATTTATTCTTCTACAGGAACTCAACTTTCAAATAATTTTATAAATCTTATTACCCATTTATATAACGGCGCTCAAGGTTATCTTAAAATTGGTTCTAATATTTCTCAGTTCTTATCTATTACTAAAGGGACTAAACAAGGATGTCCATTATCCCTTCTTTTATTTACTTTAGTTATGGAGCCTTGGGCAAATTTGATTAGAGATAATAGTAATATTAAAGGTTTTGATGTGAGTCTTAATAAAACTTCAAAGATTCAAATGTTTGCAGATGACATACTGATTTTTTTGGGAGGTAAGAATCCAACATTACAGGAATTATTTAATGATATAGATTATTTCCAAAAAAATCACATCTAAAATTTAATCACAATAAAACACAAATCTTATCTCATTCAATTCATGAATTTGAAAAATGTATACTGCAGTCCCAACAAATAAAATATTTAATTATAATTATTACTAATAATATAAAAGAAATTCAAAATCTGAACTTCGATAAAAGTATAACAGAGATAGATAACTTAATACACAAATGGTCTCAAATAAAATACTCAATAGAGGAGAAATTATTAGTTATAAAGATGATACTTCTACCGAAAATCATATACATAATTCAATCTATTTCTATTCCTCCACCTTATACAATAATTAAAAAGTTTAATACTATGATTAAAAAATGTCTTTGTTACCCAATTAAACCCAGGATCACTTTATCATATCATATGTACAGTTGGGATAATGGAGGTACTGCATTACCAAATTTAGAAATATATTCAATATCTTCAGTAATTAAAACAATTTCATATATTATAGATAGCAAATATTCAGCAAACTGGAAAGAACTTATCCTATCCCTATCACAAAACTTAAATAACAATAATGACTTCCTATCCCTATCACAAAACTTAAATAACAATAATGACTTTTTTAAGGTAAATTTAGTAAAAAACACATTTATATGGAAGCTAAAGGAATTATTTTCTTTTTGCCCTACCCAAAATTTTAAATTAAATTATATTATGATAATTTTAAAATCCTTTCTAAATTTTATTTTTAGATTTCAGTCTTAGGAAAGTTGGTTATTCCTTATTTTCCCCATAGCATACACACAGGGGATTATTTTCTCTACAGATTTTTATAAAATGTCAATATTTAAACAAAAATATCTGATTTCTTGGCATCAAATGTTGAAAAACAATGAGTTACAGTCCATTAATACTTTATTGGAAGAGAATGCCCTGGATTCAACACTATGGCTTGACTTACAAGAAGCTTGAAATTATATCAAAAATAAACTTGATTTAATACCTTCGTCATTTAAAAATTTAATTCCCAAATGTATTCAGTATTTGATTGTTTTTACTCAACAGAACAATTCAATTAAAATTAGGCTATCACATATATATAAAATTATTAAATCAGACTTGGATATATTCCCAGATACTTTTTGGAAATTTTTCTCTGACAATAATTGTAACCCTTCATATAAAGATAAATTAAATATTCTTCAGTCAGTAGGTAAAATTACTTCATCACTTAAATGGATAATATTTACTTGGAGATTTTTAAATAGATCATTCATCACTCCATATAACATAAATAAGATGCTTAAAGAAAATATACTTTGTTGGAGATGTATGAAGGTATAGAATGCTGATTTGGCACATATTTTCTATGACTGTTTATACATGAAAAAATGTTTATACACAAAAGAAATATACCTGAAAAGGGTGGCTGTTTCAAATGTGGGAGATGCTCTCAGTGTCCTAATATACTTAATGTGGACAAGTTATTTAGCAAAGGCTATGGAGCTATCTTACCTTGCAAAAATATTCTTGTTACTCTAGAGGTATTGTTTATATACCAAAGTGTGACTCATGTGAGGGGTTCTATGTAGGAAAAACTAAGATACTTTTGAAGCAAAGGGTATACGAGCATACGTATGACATCAAATGTAAAAATGAAAAAATGCTTTGTATAAACATCTAAGTCTTTTCCCCTCACATGCTTTTTAATTTTATGCCATTGAGCATGTTGATCTGGGTCTTTGAGGGGGCTCTGATGAGTACCTGGAATTTCTTGAGCTCAAATGGCAAATTAAGCTTAATGTCTGTCAGTTTCCTGGATTGAATGAGAAGATCACTATAAGTTCATTGTTGAAGCTTAAATCATTATATTTTATATAAATATGTTGTAACACAACTTAATTGTTTTAATATTGCAGTTCCTAATGTTTTTAAAAGGGGTTGATATTTAAACCATTTTATTGTATTGTTTAAAAAATTATATATGCATATGTTGATTATTCTTCACAAGGGGAAGTTATATCATTTAATTGTTTGATGTACTGCTGGGGAGGGTATTTAAACTTGATTTTTTAGACATATGGTATTCTGATGAAGTCTAGTTTTTGATGAAAGTACTAAATTAAAGTGTTTTTTTCAGTACTTTGTGCTGGTGTGTAATTTCTGGACTACCCTTGTTCTACTTTGGTTAGTACAATAAATCCCTACAAGGCCAAAAATCAGGAACAGCTTTTAATTATTGCTCTTATAAACTTAGAAAGTTGCTAGAATAAGGGGTTTGTATTAGCCTGCATTTCCTGAAGGATATCAACTGTGAAACTCAAACACATAACACAGGCACTTAGGTCACTCCAGAACAAGTACAAGTATGACGCTGTCATTGTACATGTTGGTGTGAATGATCTAAGACGTACCTCCCTGGACTACATGAAAAGAGACATTGAGGAGCTCTCTGATCATGTAGTCCAAGCTGGCATGACCCTGACCTTGAGTAGCATACTACCTTCACCTAGCATGATGCCACAATACAAAGACAAAATGATCAATTTCAACAATTGGCTAAGCTTCTGGTGTCATTCTAAGGGGATCCAGTGTCTGTCTGCCTGGGATGACATGATAGACAAGCCTCCCTGTTTCGCCAGAGATGGTTTGCACCTGTCACCCCTAGGCTTTTGAATACTGGCCAAGGCTCTTGCCGTCCCCATAGTGCCTCTTTTAGGCAAGGTTCAAAGGACAAACCAACCACCATAACCAGCACAGGTAACCAAAAACTAAGGGTAATGCTACTCAACGCCAGAAGTCTCAACCTCAAAATGCACGCACTTGAGAAACTCTTCAGTATGGAGAAAATCGATGTTTGTGCAGTGACGGAAACCTGGTTCAAGGCTCCAGAGAGCACCCCAGCACTACTAGGTTACAATTCATATCATACCTTCTGGCCTCAGTTACCAGATCACAGTACAAAGTGCGGAGGTGTATCCATATTCATCAAGGATACCCACATCTCCAGGTTAGTGGCGCAGCATGATGCCCCAGAGATCATCTATGCACAACTATCAGCAGGCAAAACCACATTTCAAGTCATAGCCTGTTATAGATCGCCCACCATGTCCCAAGATGCTCACTCAACATTCCTTGAGGCATTGGAAAATATAAAGGTCCTACCCAACACTATCATTTTGGGTGATTTCAACTACCCTGGTATAGACTAAGAGAACTACCAAAGTTCTAACTCCTATGCCCAGCGGTTCATTGAATTTATAAACTCAAATGCCCTTGAACAACTGGTATGTTCTCCCACTAGAGGGGACAACATATTGGATTTAGTCATCACAGGTATGACCGGCCATTGTACCACACCCGTTATCACTCCCTCTCTGGTCAGGTCAGACCACAAACTGATAACCCTGGACGTCCTCACCCCTCCACCTCCCCCAGTCAAAGAAACCATCGTAAAAAACCTTTCCAAAGCAAACTTCAAACTACTTGCATCAGAAGTGGAAAGCTTCACTATTTCCTTGCAGAAGGATAATGATATCCAGGATGCAGAATCCTACACCAAGGCACTTTATATACATCTTCAGGATTGCATGAACCATGCTGTCCCAAATAAAACCAAGACTCCTTCCTCAAGCAAGAAGTAACCAGTCTGGTGGACCTCGGCCATAAGCAAACTATACAATAATAGGAGGAGACTTGTACAAAAAAAGGCCAAATCTCAAGTAGAAAAATCATCCCAGATCAGCATTAGTAAGAAACTGAGAGCCCTCATTAAGTCAACTAAAGCCAATTTCGAAAAGAAGGCTGCCAAGGATGCCAAGGATAATCATAAGGCAGTCTATGGTTATGTCAAAAACCTAAATGGCAATGCTCAGGTCTGTTCTGAGCTAGGACAAAATGGAACAAAATGCACTGACCCCACTGACATTGCCAACATCTTGGCTGATAGGTTCAGTGCAAACCCCCCCCCACCACCACCACCTACAGGGCCTATTACTATTCCAGGGGATTGTGTAACTCCAATTATTACTGATACATTGGTTAATAAGGCTCTATCTAAAGCTAGAAACACTGCCTCCATGGGACCAGATGGTGTCCCAGGCTGTGTCATACGCGAGCTCCAAAATGAATTAACCCCGCATCCAAATATCCTGTTCAGTCTCAGCCTCTCGACAGGATATGTGCCCATAGAATGGCGCACAGCAATGGTGGTTCCACTGCACAAGGGTGGGCCCACAACCGACCCTGGGAACTACTGACCAATAAGCCTGACCAGTCTGATCTGTAAGGCAATGGAGCGAATCATTATGGAACTCATAAATGGAGAGATTGGGAACTTTCAAACACTTGACCCCACACAGTTCGGCTTCATCAAGGGCAGATCATGCCTCCTGAACCTGGTGGACTTCTTTGAGACAGTTACTCAGGCTATAGATAAGGGAAAGGAGGTACACACGGCTTACCTTGACCTTGCTAAAGCATTTGACACCATTCCCCATTCGGGTATTATTGATAAACTCACCAACCTGGGCATAAACCCTTACGTCACAAGATGGATCGCAAACTGGCTCTCAGACAGATCCCACAAAGTAAGAGTAGTGGGATCTATGTATGAATCCAGACCAGTAACGATGTGCCTCAGGGCTCTGTCTTGGGGCCCCTCCTGTTTGGCATATACTTCTCAGAAGTACAGGCAAGCACTGAAGGGCTGTGGCTGACCAAGTTTGTGGACGACTGCAAACTGGGTGCTATAATAAAGTCTCCGGCTGATATGGATATCCTCCAGAAGGGCCTTAATGAGACTGATGCATGGTGTCAAA
The DNA here is from genome assembly GCF_019279795.1 of Protopterus annectens. Lineage (NCBI taxonomy): Eukaryota > Metazoa > Chordata > Ceratodontiformes > Protopteridae > Protopterus > Protopterus annectens. The sequence goes on from NW_025049630.1 coordinate 8,885, forward strand.
GCCATGGTCTCAAGCTAAATGCTAAAAAATGCGTAGTAATCCCCTTTGGAAAAAACAGAGTACCTGCGAACTACCACATAGGGGGTAACCCCCTGAAATCTGAAAGTAATAAGGGATCTAGGGACCCAAGTAGATAGTCAGCTTTCCTTTGATAGCCATATTGCCAAGGTGGTTAGAAAATCCTTCTATGTGACCCATCTGATCATGAAAAGGTTCGCATCAAGATCTAAGGATGTAGTGGTGCCCCTCTACTCTTCCCTCATCAGACCCATTATTGAGTACAATGCACCAGTTGGAATGTACCTGGCTAGGCATCTCCAGCAGCTGAATAGACCACAGAGGTACCTCACTAAGAGGATTACTGGCCTCAAACAGTTGCCCTATGCAGCACGATTGAAAAAACTAAGGCTTTTCTCTGTTGCATACTGCCTTCTCAGAGGCGATCTCTGACTAACTACAGAGCCATGTCCAACCCAGAACTGTTGAACATGCTCCATCTTAACAAAACAAAATCTACTCGAGCTACACACTCTAGGGATATAAACCTCAGCACAACTATGAATAGAACATGCTGGAGAGATAGATTCCCTTTGCAAAGACTTCCCTTGCTATGGAACAAGGTCCCAATCTACATAAGACAGAGCCCCTCACAATCACTCTTCAAGAGGAACCTTGACGAGTGGATGGGTAACAGAAAGTTCACACCAGGGATCATACGAACAGCTCTACTAGATAGGGGCCAAGGGTACTAGCTGCTAGATCTAGGGCCTAGGGAACTAACCAAAGGGGCGGTGAATACCGCACAATGTGGCTGGGCTAATATATGCCTTCAGGCGGATAGCCCAGTACCTACCTATGAACCTATGTCATTGTTTAGGGACTTCAGTCCTTAGTGATTTGCCACAAAACACAAATTTTGTGAGAAACAGACTAAAAATAAAAGGCAAAATGTGGGCATTCAAGAGGTATGCTTGTGATCATTTCTGTTAAAATATGTCCATTAATAAATATAATAGCTGATTTTTTTAACTCAATTGTGATTCGATCACTGGAATTGATGAGAAGTAATAACACACGCACACACACTCACACACGGATATATATATATATATATATATATATATATATATATTTATATATATATATATATATATATATATGTGTGTGTGTGTGTGTGTGTGTGTGTATATATATATATATATATATATATATATATATGTATATAAAATGCATCTTCTGGCTTTTTAAGATAGAACCTGTTACTTTAACTTCATAACTCCTCCCTAATGTCTGTATTAGATGAAGTTCTATACTTAGTTCTTTAATTTTATTTGGAATTACAGCATGAATAACAGTTTTAAAGGTCTTGGCCAGATCCAGGTACACTTTTCCAAACTGTATGGTTACTGTCTACAGCTTCAGTGTCTTTCTGAAGAATGTTACTAAATTAACTATATAACGTCTCCCTTTGATAAAACTATATTTTTGTGGGGCTAAAGCAATAACATATTTGGTACTTCCTTATTATAGTGGCCTCACCTATAGCAGCCTTGGATGATGTAGTTTGGTAAAGAGTGTTACCTTTGTCACGTATCTAGCTATAAAAGAACTAATCTGATTTTAAATCCTAAAGGATGGTTACAGTATTTTCAAAATTCTAGCACACTATCTCAAAAGATGGCTGCATTTCAGAACAACTGTTAATTCCACAATGTATTATCACCACAAGAGAAAAAAATGAAAAACAAAACTATCTTAGCAAAGCTAAAATAAAAACAGTGTGTAGAATACCAAACTGATAATTTAGAGTTACACAACCAGAAGAGCCATAATTCAAGTTTGTACGATTCAGGTATTATTTATACAACTACATAAAAACAGATATATGCTTCATTTGGGGGACAGTATATAACAAATTAGTTTCAGATGCTTTACTGTAACACAAACAGTTGCAGTAACTGCATCAAATATACACCATCGAGTCATGCAGCCCACAAAAATGCATAGCAGCTACTAGCAATTAACAGCAGTGATACTTGTATGTTTTGCTCTTTTCCTTGTAGTAAGATGCGTGAATTCATTGTTCATAAATGGTATGTATGTGTGTTTGTCTGATGTAATAAAAGTTTAAATGACAGTTCATTTGTGGTTATTCACTGCATTGTCCAAGGCCACTATTGCCGTGGCTGCTATAATAAGGGAGTACCAAATATTGTTATATATGAGCTTTTGAAATGAGATATAATACACTCCATGGCATTGTAACTTACATTTGCTAGAAAGATGGGTCTATAATTCCTGGAATTTCATAAGGAATCTCCTTTATGAAGTGTCATAATGATCACCATTTTCTATGCCTCAGGAACATATCCGATAAAGTTTACCTATGAGCCATCAACAACCTTTTTTTTCATCTTTACCAGAAAGGCTCATCCAGACTCTGCTACACTTTGCTGTGAAGGAAAGGTTAGTTTGCTGTTATTTTTTGTATTTCTGTATTGCCTTTCTATATTTTGAATACTGTAGTTTGTTTTCTTTACCTTGTGTTTTGCTTGCATTCTGTTTAACAGCATATTAAAACTTCAAAAGAGACCACAGCTCTCTCTGTTCTGAGTCAGGCAGAATTTTTCCCTCCCTCCCACCCATTTAAGTTGTCTTGTTAAATACCACTGTCTTTCTAGTTGCCCGCCTCTTATGTTAATCTGACCATATATCTCATTTCTCTCTACTTTCACTGGCTTATGTGAGTAATCACAAAACCATCACTTTTGAAATCCCACCCCTTCAATTATTTAAATTTATTGGCCATCCTACAGTATTTCATAGTACCAAAATACAAAAGTAACCACCCCTTTCAGTCCATCTTGCTGTTTTAAAAATAGTAACTCTCCACTAAACCTTAACTTTTTAAACAGGTAAAACTCAAGTTACCTACTTTCATATCTAACTTCTCTAGTGCACACTGCAGAGTGCATTCTTTTCAATCTTACCTTTAAGCATCCCTGTTACTAGCACTTTCTCTAATACCTAAAAGATCATCTCTACTTGACTCCAAGTAGACTTTTCTCTATCTGTTAAACCTAGCACTTGCTCCTACAGTACTTATTACCTTGATACGGCACTCTTATAGATAGCACCCCAAAAGGCAAACCCCATTTCTCGGTCACCACGTCCCCGGAATCTCTTTTAAAGTTTTTTGTCTAGTCCTTCTAGCATGTCGAGGATCAGTTGCTAGTGTCCTCTCCTGCTCAGCTGGTGAACCTGGGAATATTGAGGCAATGTTACAATTGCCTCATGTACACAGACAACCCTCTCCTCCTCCCACAAAACACAAATACATGCGAGAGATGCAACTATACGGCCAAACTGGAGGCTGAGCTCTCTCAACATAGGACTGGCAAGACCAGTCAGGAGGAGAAGGTTACCACACACTATAGACCCAGTCTCACATAGTACCATCACAACCTCAAATCATACACATAAACACACAAAGACATACTCGGCTCTGATCAAAATCTACCAAAACAGCAGAGGCCACCAAAGCAGACACCCAAACAACCACCACCTCAGAACACAACACCTGCAACACATAGACCTCACAGTCAGAGTGTCAAACAGTCACAGCCCTTAAGGCCAAACACAATGCCAGACACACTAGTCATTGGTGACTCCATAGTCAGACACACTGACGTCCCACTCACCAGACTGAGTAAGGAGAAGGTCACAGTAAGCTGCCTGTCGGGCGCTAGAATCCGCCACATAACGCAAGCACTCAGGTCTCTCAACAGCAGGTACAAATATGACTCAGTCATTGTCCACGCTGGTGTAAACGACCTGAGACGCACTCCTTGGACTACATGAAAAGAGACATTGAGGAGCTCTCTGATTATGTAGCCCAGGCAGGTATGACCCTGACCTTGAGCAGTATCCTACCTTCACCAAGAATGATGCCACAATACAGAGATAAGATGATCAGCTTTAACAATTGGCTTAAACTCTGGTGTCATTCAAAGGGGATCCAATGTCTGTCTGCCTGGGATGACATGCTGGACAAGCCACGCTGCTTCGCAAGGGACGGCTTGCACCTGTCACCCTGGGATTCGGATATTGGCAAAGGCTCTTGCCACCCCATAGTGCCTTTTTAGGCAAGGCTCAAATTCTAAACCTACCACCCTAGAACACAAAAAGGAAAAAACTAAGGGTAATGCTGCTCAATGCCAGAAGTCTAAATCTCAAAATGCACGCACTCGAGGCCCTTCTCCAGTATGGAGAACATCGATGTCTGTGCAGTGACAGAAACCTGGTTCAAGGCTCCTGAGAGCACCCAGCACTATCAGGTTTTACCTCTTATCATGCCCGCCCCAAAATCCGGACAATACCAAGAAAGGAGGGGTATCCATATTCATCAAAGACACCCACACCTCAAGACTGGTGGCAACGACGATGCATCGGAGACCATCCAGGTGCAATTAACCATAGGCAAGACTGCTCTGCAAATTGTAACATGTTACAGGCCACCCTCACAAACTCAGGAACCTCACATGGCCTTCCTGAAAACACTAGAGGGATAAATGTATCACCAAACACCATCATACTAGGTGACTTCAATTACCCTAATATAGACTGGGAACACTACTCAAGCCCAAACACCCTAGCCCAAAAGTTCCTGGAATTCATAAACTCAAATGCCATGGAACAACTAGTCACCATCCCCACAAGAGGAGAAAACATACTTGATCTCATCATCACGAACATGGGAGCACAATGTTCAACACCGGAAGTATACCCCTCACTGGTGAGATCAGATCACAAACTAATCTCGCTGGAGGTCCTCATCCCACCCCCACCTGAAATAAAAAAGACCACAGTAAAGAACTTCTCGAAAGCCGACTTCACACTTCTAAAGACTAGTGTGGTCTCCTTTAAGGCCCCCGAGCCGGCGGAAAACAGTACTCAAGCCGCTGAATCAATTACAAATGCCTTCTACCAGCACCTGCAGGACTGCATGGATAAGGCAATCCCAAGAAAACAAAGACTCTTTGTACCAAAGGCAAGCGTCCACTCTGGTGGACCCCAGCCATAAACAAACTCTACAACAAAAGGAGGAAGCTACTACAAGTTAGAGCAAAATCTTTAAAAGGTAAGACACCCTTGATCACTATAAGTAAAAACTAAGAGCTCTCATAAAATCATCCAAAGCAAATTTTGAGAGAAAAATAGCTAAAGACTCAAAAGACAATCATAAGGCCTTCTTTAGCTATGTTAGAAACCTGGGAGGAAACTCCCAGATATGCTCAGAACTAGTTCAAAATGATGTGAAGATTACTGATCCTACAGACATTGCCAACATACTGGCTGACAGGTTCAGTGCAAACTTCTCCCCTCCCCCAAAAGGAGAGATATCTATACCAGCGATTGCAGCCCCCAAACATCTCCAACGCCCAAGTGAGAACTGCTCTCTCCAAAGCAAAAACACAGCATCCATGGGACCTGATGGTGTCCCCGGCTGTGTGCTCCACGAACTCAACGAGGAATTAAACCCACAGCTAGGACAGCTGTTTAATCATAGTCTTACCTCTGGATACGTGCACCAGGAGTGGCGCACTGCAACTGTGGTCCCACTTCACAAAGGCGGTGCCTCCACCGACCCTGGAAATTACCGCCCATTAGCTTGACAAGCCTTATCTGCAAAGCCATGGAGAGGATCATAATGGACCTCATAAATAAAGACATAGGGAATTTGCAGACTTTGGATCCATCCCAGTTTGGCTTTGTCAAAGGCAGATCATGCCTTCTAAACTTGGTTGACTTTTGAAACAGTCACCAAAGCCATTGATGAGGGAAAGGCAGTCCATACAGCCTACCTCGATCTGGCGAAGGCCTTTGATACAATACCCCACTCGGGTATCATTGAAAAACTCATCAGCTTAAATGTTAACCCATACATCACAAGATGGGTTGCAAACTGGCTGAGTGACAGAACCCACAGGGTCAGAGTTGCTGGCACCATGTCAGACTTAAAGCCCCGTTTTCAAACCC
>NW_025049631.1:0-14628 GCF_019279795.1 Protopterus annectens
TTTTCACAAAGCCACAACCCTCCCATGTTTGCTTTAACATCTGAGAAATAAATGCCGAACAAGAGGGGTCTCAGGACTGAGCCCTGTGGGACACCACTTGTGACTGGCTTTGAGATAAAAAATAATTAAAACAACTCAAAGAAAAGAAATTGTTTTGTCAGTTTTCTGCTCTGTTTAAATAGCTTACACTCAGGTATTTAATTTTGTCAACTTTAAAAGTTCATCATCATATATAAGGTAAAAACAAAGCTTTTTTTATTTATCATAATACTTATTTTTCTTTGCTTTTTTCGTTTAATGTTTTTGAATGCTACAATATGTATGTTACAAACCCTAGAGGTATACAGACACACCTAGTTTCCACTTGTGAATTAGAATAATCTGTCACTCATTATTCAAATCTGACTTTGATATTTAAACAAAGGCAATTTTACTTTTATCTTGCTGCTACCTATCTAAGCTTTTAACTTCATATTTTTCAGTTTACTAGATATGAAGAATTTCTGGGGCATGTTCATACACACACACACACATATATATATATATATATATATATATATATATATATATATATATATATATATATATATATATAAATAACATGCATGGCTATGCACACATAACACACATATGCACTTATTCACTCAATCACATGCAGAAGAACATAAGATACATGCACGCGCGCATGCACATACACACACACACACACACACACACACACACACACACACACACACACACACACACACACAGCATTCATCACACAGTTATGCATACACAGCATGCATGCACACAGATGCATATACATATAAATATGCGAGTATAGCACACTTAAATAAATACATGCTAAATTTTTTACTTTTTCTTTATACTTTGATATTCAACTCTCACCTTCCCTTTTTCCTCATATTATCTAAAGAGTTTTAAACATTTCAGATATGATATTTCATATGTGTTATGTATTAAGATATATATTGGTTAATGTGTTGTAAGTGTAAATCAGTTCAGTATATCTTTTCTTTGTTAATGTTTTAGTTACTAGAGACTTCATAATAATTCTATGCATAGAGATCTGTGAATGTAATGGGGTATGGTAATCACTAAAGATCTACGTGTTATGAAGATATAATTCAGTGAATGATAATTTATCTTGAAATTTTTTAGTGAATTTAAATTAATATAATAAAGTAAGGACAAGGAAGAATATAATCTTTATATGTAATGAGACTAATCATTGTTTTATGTTCAAATACTTTACTGTACTATACCTAGAGCTATAACATTTTAATAGTTTGCAGCTCTGTTTTAAAATATCAGCTACAGCAACTTATGGAATTCTGATTTTGGAATTTCATAACTTACTAGAGATGGAGTCAGATTTGGTAACTGATTAATTATTCTAAATAAGAGTGATAAAATTTAATTTTGATGTGCTGAGTAAATTGGTAACCAATATTTAAGAATATAAAATAAAATCAAACTCATCACCATCAATGCCCAGAGTCTAAGAAATAAAGTAGTACACTTTCATACATGGCTAAACCACAACCTACCTGACATTGTAGCCATTTCAGAAACTTGGCTAAAACCCCATATCTCGGATTCTGAAATCCTTCCCCCTGGATTCCAAGCCCTCAGACATGACCGCTTAAATAGAAAAGGTGGTGGGGTAGGCTTAATCTACTCTAACCTACTATCCATTACTCCCTATCCTAATCCTATTCCTCCATTCAATAATGCAGAACTAGTATTTGGCTTGCTAAAAATGAATAACCATAAAAGCATTTGTATCATGGCCCTCTACATCCCCCCTGGTAATAATACCACAACACTTAAAGAAAATTTCCTATGGACCTCAACCAAATTAAGCTAGAGACCTTCATACTAGGCAATGTAAACATAGATTGGAATAAAATCAATAACTCTAATCCCACCATATCCATCTATCTATTTAACTTTACACAACTAACTCCATTACTAGACCCAACAAAACAAACCCCCAAGGTACCAAACTAGACTGGATCCTAGTCACCCATCCTAATAAAGTCTTAAACTCAGGCATCCTACATGACTCTATAGGGGACTGCCTGCCAGCTTTCATCCACCGAGCAACCCACTCCTCTCCTCACCTACACCAATATATTCACACACGTAACCTTACAAACTTCAACCCCACAACTTTCTCTAACTCCATAAAACAAACAAACTGGAACTCTTTAAAAACTCTTCCTCTAAACAATGCCGTAGAATTTTTCAACTCAACCGACTTAACTGCCCTCAACTCCGTAGCTCCACCAAGAACAAAAAGAATAAAAACCAATACCCTCCCCATGGCTAACCAAAGATACCAAAAGACTTGTGCAACAAAGAGATAAATCCTGGAAACTATACCATCAAAACAAGCAGCCAGAAACTCTTCTTAAATATAAACAACTCTGCAACCTTGTTAAAAAACAAATTATCAGAGACAAAAAATCCTACTATATGAAATTCCAGTCTAACCACTCAAAAAATCCCAAACATTTATGGAATTCCCTTAACTCACTTCTCAACCCAGGTACCAAAAACAACCCCTGCCCTGACACCAGCATATCTGATCCTGAAATAGCCTCTCTATTCAACTCTTTGTTTACCAACTCCATAGCAGAACTGACAAAGACCTTCCCAAAAACAACCCTTCCCTTCAGCTAACCCAATCTTCCCCAGCCCCTACATGACCCACTACCCCAATCCTCCTCTGATATTTGAACTTAAACCCATCTCATCCTCCTACATAAAAAATTACTTTCTAAACTAAAACCATGCTCCAATGCCTCTGACAACATCCCATCTTTCTTCATAAAATCGCCACAGATGGAATCGCTCTCCCCATTATCATCTTGATCAATAGATCCATACAGGAATCTTATGTGCCCAAACTGTGGTGTACAGCCTTTATTCTACCTCTCCATAAAGGAAGCAAAAACAATAGTATCTCTGACTACTGCCCCATAGATATCCTCTCCCCAATCTCAAAACTTCTGTAAAAATGCATCCACCTTCAGCTTATGCCATTCCTAACCAATCAGCAACTAATCACTCCAACCCAACACGGCTTCCAACCTGGACATAGTACTATCACTGCCCTTCTCTCCTTCTTAGATACAATAAATCTTGCCCGTGATTCTGGAAAAATAGTATCAACAGTTCTACTAGATCTGTCCAAGGCATTCGATACCGTCTCCCACGCCCATCTCCTGACCCATCTTTCTAACCTTAATCTGTCTCAGAATACCTTATCCTGGTTCTCAAGCTACCTTGCTGACAGATCTCAAGCTGTGAAATGGGGAAAAGGTACCTCAACCTGCCTTCCTACCCCCACTGGGGTAACACAGGATCTATACTCGGTCCAATGCTGTTTAACATCTTTATCAATGATGTCCACACAGCCATACCCAACACCAAAATCGTACAATACGCAGATGACTCAACTTTAGTCTGCTCCATCTTTAACCTCCCTGAGCTCCAAACAATGACTCAAACTGCCTTCTCTACCACTGAGAACTGGATGCTCCAAAACCACCTCTGTCTAAATGCCAACAAATCCAAAATACTACTATTCTCTCCTTCAAAAGCCTTCCCTCTTGATAAAAACTCATTCAAAATTATTAGCTATAACAACTCAACTATAGAGGTTGTCCCCTTCACTAAACTACTTGGGGTAACTATTGATGAACACCTAAAATTTGATACTCACATACAGCAAAACATTAAGAAAGCACATATAAAACTTGGCATGCTATACAGAAACATGCACTTTCTCTCTCCTTCCACAAGACAAACTCTCGCCACTACCTATCTACTCCCCTCACTAATGTATGGCACTCCTCTACTAACAAACATATCTTCCCCTCTCTCCTCCAAACTGGAAGTCTGTTATAATAAAATGTCTAAATTTGCCACCAAAGCCAAATACTCCTCTCGTCATTGCACTGTCCTTCATTTGTTAAATTGGATTGAACTCACCAACCATCTAGACTATCTCTAAATTACTACAGCCCACAGACTAATATTTCAGCCTACTAAATGCTCTGCACTAACCAACATCCTACAACCATACACCCTACATAGAACTCTGAGATCCACTCACCAAAACCTAATCACTGTCTGCAAACCCAACCGTCCTGCTGGTCAGCTTCTATTATCCTTTTCCTTAGCTAAAAAATGAAGTCCTCTTCCTTCCTCACTAAGGACTTGTAAAACCTTTGATAACTTTAAAACTCAGCTATATTCCTACTTTTCCTCTAATTGGAAATGCAACTGCACTCTCCCCACCTAGCCTACTAATCACTCACTCCTTCCTGAATAAACTCCTGACTAACTCTGAATACAAGCTAATCTAACATAAATGTACATATTGTAAATAGCTCATTCCACCTTTCCTCTCTACTTCAACTAAGTCATTACTCTCTCTTTCAGTGAAGTCACTACTGCCTTCTTAAATATTTAAATGCTATGTAACCAAAGAATTATTCCTGTTCTCTAACATGAAATGTAGTTGTAATTGTAAATGTGTCTACTTTACTATGATTGCATCTGTAACTAAACTATGTAATGTGGAGCTTTTCTCCCTGGGATCCCACTGAAAACGGGCTCCCCGATCATCAAACTGGAAATAAATAAATAAATAAATAAATAAAATATATGCTTGGTGTAATGATAATAATCATAAATGTGTAATAGTTGTATTATTAGTTAGTCTAATCATTTTATATATCTATATGGTTCTCTAATTATTAGAATATTGTATATATTCTAAAATATATATTATTTTTTATTGTGTTTCATAAGATGGAGCGTAGTGTCCTTGTATTATAGTTAAATTAGAAGAAATTATGCTCTGTAAGAAGTGTTTAGTATGCTTTAATTATTTATTTTCTAAGGCTTTTGTATTAATATTCAAAAGGAGTAGCAATCATTTGGTTTGGTGATAGTGGGATGGGTTTGTTAGGGAGTGATTTGTATGATTTTATCATCAAATCAGGACTTTTTTTTATTCCATGATAAGGCATTTAAATGTACTTAAGTTTGAATTTTTGCTTTTAGTCTCTATTCATACATCCATAACAGATACTTTTAGTATTTGATAATTATTCTTTATACAAAACCATTTTATATTAGTTTATATTAATGTTTTTTTTTCTAAATGTTAATTTATAAATTCCTCTCATTAAACATTAATGGAGTTAATAGCCCTTTAAAGAGGGGTAATTTAAATAAATACTTAAAGGTACATAAAGCTCACATAATTTTCCTACAAGAAACACATTTATTAACTAAATATGTAGAAAGATTGCTATTCAAGGACGTTTCAAATCTTGTGAGATCTCATTTTAAATCAAAAAGAAGAGGCACTCTCATACTTTGGAGAAATTCATTAGCTATGCCTAAAGTGTAAAATACATTTCTGATAAAAATGGCATGTTCGGATTAGTAGTAGTGGAAATTAATAAAAAAAAAAACTTTGTGAATGTGTATTGGATACCTTAGATTGGAGCTAAAGTAGCTAAGAAATATTTAGATATTATAACCTTAAATGCAAGGTGAATTGATCACTGCAGGAGATTTCAATTGCATTTTATATAGTAAGTATACTACTAATGATATAAAACCCAGGTTACTCGCAGTTGCTAATCATTTAGAATATTTTATTAACTTACTAAATATGTGAATTATTTATAATATAAAATTGTAAAATTCCCTTAACTATACACATTATTCATATAGATTTTCACTAAAACTAATATTGACAGTTTTCACTTCCAGTAGTTTATATACCAAAATTGAGGATGTAAAGACAACTTCATGTCCTTTATCTGATCACAATGCTATTACTTTTACATTAACTTTGAAACCTAATAATTTGATTCAATGTCAGAGAATTTCTGCATATATAATAAAAATAAAAGGTTTTAAAGAAGGTTTTTAAAGAATTAGATCAATTTATTGAAATTAATAATAATGAAATGAATAATAATGGTGAAATTACAGAAGTTATTTTATGGGATTCATTAAAATTTTATTTATGTGAAAAACTTAAAAATTGGTATTTATGTAAGATAAAGGAATAGGATAAGAATTCAGTACTTTACAATCTAATATAGATAAATTGAAATCCTAGTTAAAACCATATGACAAATCTGCAAACTCTGAGTTAAAAAAATAAATCAGAAATATCTTAAGGTACTTCATCATATAGTTGCAATAAATTTGAAAAAAATTGCAACTACAGACTTGGTCAATAAATCCAAAAGGTTTACACAGATTGGTTATTAGATCATACATACTAATCATATTAAAGAAAACATTTAAGCAAGGAGATATGGTTAAAAAGGCAACTGATTTAAAAGACAAATTGGAATGTTTCAGAAAATATTATGAGGATTGTATTAATAAGAAAATAACTTTTAATAATAATAATAATATCATAACTTATATTTTTTAAAAATATATTATACAATATAAGTTAACTAACAAACAAAAATTTAAAATTGATAAATCATTTTCTTTAAAAGAGTTAAAAGATCAAATGAATAATATTAAATCAAACAAAGCCCAAGGTCCAGATGGTATAATTCCAGAGTTCTATAAATTAGTCCCAGATAATATATTATCTATTTTATTAAAAGTCTTTGAACAAGTCAAATATACCTCAAATACCCCTTCATGGAGATATTCTCTTGTATTTCTTATACTGAAACAAAAGAAAGATTCTAAATTTTGTTCATCTTATCATCCTGTATTATTGCTAAATGTAGATTACAAAATGTTTATGTCTATTCTTGCAAAAAGATTAAAACTCATAATGTCAGGATTAATAAATGATGAACAAACTGGTTTTATTTTACATAGAAAAGTTTAAGATAATATGATTAGGCTTAATACTTTAATTGATATAGCTAATAAAGATACAAAGAACTAACAATAATAGGTTTAGATTTAGATAAAGCTTTTGATTCTATTAGTTGTCCTTATCCATTTACAGTACTCAAAGAGTTTAATTTTTCCACAGGATGTATAAATCTTACTACAAATTTTTACATTAACTTGTTCTCTTTTGTTAAAAGTGGTCCTTTACTATCTAGTTCTTTTAAAGTTTTAAAAGGTACAAAGCAGAGATGTCCTTTGTCCCCTCTTTTACTTCCTCTAGCTATTGAACCTTTTGTTAATTATATTAGATCTAATAATAAAGTTCATGGATTTTCAATAGATGGTAACTATAATTGTAAAGTTCTGTTATTTGCAGTTGATATCTTGATAACACGTGATATACTGAATCTTCACTGGAACATTTAATTAACTCCATAGATTATTTTGAAAAGGCTTCAGGTTTGATGTTTAATTATTTCAAAACAGAAACTCTGCTTATAAATAAAAAGATAGCTATTTAAATAACTATATGATTTTTAAGCAAGACAATATACAAATTAATTATCTTGAGGTTATTATTAAGTCTAATGTAAATGATTCAATATCAGTAAATTATAATACATTAATAGATATTGTCAAGTTAAATACTAATTGGAATATTTTTTGCAATGTAAGACTGACTTACTTTGATAAATATGATAATTTTATCAAAAATCCTATTTTATATACAGCCGTTAAATTTATTTTAAAATAATTAAGAAACTAAACTGTATTCTTCTTAACTTTCTATGGTTGTCTAATAGACAAGAAGATCTTTTGAATTGCATGTTAAAAGTTAGCAAGAAGGCAGTATAGGTTTTCCAAATATTGAACTATATGCCAAATCTATATTTTTTAATATAGTAGCTTTATGGTTGAATTCTTCATATCAATCTAATTGGAAATCTATTTATGAAAGATTATTTATTAATAGTAGATATGTAGTGGACTCTTATTCTCAACTTGGAATGAATAAATGTTATTGGATTTTGAAAGATTTTTGTATAAACAAAAAAAAAACACATTATTTCTTTCCATTTAACAGATTACATTCTTATTACTTTTAAGAGATTTATGAATTTTAATTATATAGTTAAAGATTTGTTTTTATTTTATTCCCTGTATCTGATACTATTGGATGTTCAGAGACTTTTAATATAAGTAAAATATTACAACTTAAAGATAATGAACTTTTGGTATTAATTCTTAATTGGTAATAAAGTACATACTGCTGAATATCGTCTTGCAAGGATAGTGTTACATAAAAATAATTGATTAAATACACAATTTTGTAAAAAATATCATAGCGATAAAATTAAAATCTGTATGGATTTTCAGACAAAACATATTCCAAAGATTCTAGAGTTTTTTCTTTAACATTAACAGTAACTTTAAATCTTATATATCAGTAATTAAAAAAGTATATATATATAAGAATAGAGTTCATTTCTTCAGATTCATTGTTTTAGAACTATTAATCAAAAATTAATGAGAGTGATTTTTCTGATAAAGATGAAACTTTAATTGTAAAATCTGCAGGAAAATCTACATGTTCTCCTTACTGGAAAATTTATACTTGGAAATATCTCCATGGAGCTTTTTCTAACTCCACATAAATTTGCATTAATATATAGATCTGAAAAAATAATTGCTGGAGATGTAGTGAACTTCTTGATGCTGACTGGCTTCATATGACAGTAGAATGCATAATGGTAACTCCTTTCTGGACTGAATATAGAAATTTCATTCAAGCAGTGTGATCAGATAATTATATTATAACTAACTCTTTGAATTTATTTAATGCTCCAGTTCCTGATTCTATCCCTAAATTACAAGTGTGTCTTCTTTGGTCCATTTCAGCCATAGCAAGGAAAGTAGTTACAAAGAACTTGAAGTGTAAAAGTACTCTGTCTTTTACTGAATTTATATGTTTGGCTAAAGATGCTTGTAAAAAAGAATTGTCAACTATTACAATAAGAACAATGAATATTATTCATCAGTATAAGTCTTGGTTAAAACTAAGTTATTTACTAGATAAGCTTTACTGGTTTGGTTTATTGTATTGAAATTTTTGTTATGGACGTCTGTAAATAGTGATGTTTTTGTTATATTTTTCTTTATTTTGGTTTGCACATTTTTGTTTTTAAAAATTAATAAAAAGTTAAAAAAGAAAAAAGAAAATGTATATTTCACATACTTTATTTTGTCAACTCCTCATCTTATTAGTACTAATATTTTAAAATATGTGATTCTGGAGGTAAGAAGTTGAGAGCTAAGAAGCTAAAGTTATTTCACATTCTCTTATTCTGTCAAGTCTTCTTGTTAAGGGTACCAAAATTTTAAAATGTTTATTATTTTGTTGGATTTTTCCCTGATTCTGGAGGTAAGAGCTTGCGAGTTATGGGGTTGGGTTTGCTATTTCACTTTTTTTTCTCTGTCAATTCTTCATATTAATTGTACTAATCTTTTAAAATGTTTCCCAATTTTATGGATTTGTTCTAGATTCTAGAGGTACGTATTTGAGAGCTATGGGTTTGGAGCTGGCTGGATGAGAGTAACTGATGCTCTTGTCTTTTGTTCATTTTTAAGCAGTCACTATTGTCTGGCTTTGAAGGACTAGCATGAATTTGAGACAAGTAAGATGGACTACTTAACTTGATACCTGATATGGACAGTCAGAGCAGATATAATCACTGTGCTGTGTATGGTAGAAAATGACAAGCTGCAAGCTACTGTCTACTTATTATTCTGACTATTTAAACTACTGTGATTTGTGTGGAGCAACTTAGAATATTTTAATCTCTGGCATCTGTTTGGAGTAAATATGAAATGCACTACATGGGCATTCTCTTTTTATCAAAAGCTAATGTCTAAATTGTGCATAGATGTGGCCATAGCTGCATGGTGGGGGTTGTCCAGACCAAAGTAACTGATCCTCATATCACTTGCTCAGGTTTCAGATATTTCTCAAAACATGGGGGTGGGGTGTAAATGCATCAGAGAATACCCAGACCTTCAGATCTTCACAGCGGCTAATGGACTGCACACACCAAGGCTGTATAAGTGAATTTTGATATGGGCTTAGTAGTCACTGAAGGGCTGGGTATTCTGTAATGCATTTTATGCCTTTTTTGAGAAATAAATGCAAACTGAACTCCATCTGAACCCCATCTATCTAAAACCATTGCTGATCAGAGATGTAGACAGGGGGTTGCTGCAGTTTGTGTGGGGAGCTGGGGATGATGTCATTATTTCTTTAACTTTCCTCCCAAACCAAAGAGGTCTCTGTCTTCTGTTGGATGGGGAAATTGTAGTCATTACTTCTTCAACTTTCCTCACAAATGTCAGAAGGGTGCAAACATGGTCACTAAGCTTGTACAGGAGCAGTGTACTGTATGAAAGTAAGTAGAAAACATTATAGCTCACAGCTGAACATCAGGTACATATAGAAGTGGCTATCTTTTGAGGAGGGTAAAGATGCATTCTGTTTATGCATGTCTGACAACAAATATGTTCAATTTGTTTTTTCAATTTTGTCCAAGTTTCACATCAGAGGGGTGCACTGAAGGTGTCTTTGTGGTTAGGAGAAGAGTATGAATACTTTATGAACATATGACAGCAGTGACTTGAAATATATGATTGCAGCTATTTTTATCTTAATTTTCAGCCCAATATTAACACCAGATGGGGATACACAGAAAGTGACAACCTTTTTAAGGTGGCATAGGACAGCAGTTACTATTTACAGATATGATTTAAGTATCATCACAAGCATGCGTCTTCAATAGTTTTGAGCACTGCTACTTAGTTAACTTTTAGCATTAAGCCTTGGGTGAAACTCATTTTAGTCTTGAAATAAGAAAGTATGGTTGAATGTCTCTCCTAATGTATGATTTTTGTTCAGGTCATCATTGAATTAAAATGTTGGGAAAAAGTTCTAAAATGCACCTCAGAGCATCTATAAACCTGTGACATCTGGTGCTTAGCAGCCCCTTGTCCCCACCTTAATTTAGTTATTATAGTATAGTCTTGGTCATTTTGAGTGTGTTGAAATGATTCATGGTTATTACAGTGTAGACAGTCTTGGTCATTTGGGGGATTGAATGGTTTCAGAGAACACCAAAGTTGAGGAAGAAGACTGAATTAATTCTCTTAATCATGATGTTTGTTCAGACCATCATTGAATGAAAAGATTGTTTAAAAAACTGTAAAATGCACCTCAAAGCATGTAGAACCCCTGTGGCTTCTGGGAGCATTGGGGCCCTCAGACCCATGGCTTAATGCTTAATTTCTACACCATTTATTACAATGTAGTCTTGGTCAGTTGGAGGGGTGTGGAAGGGTTCAAAGAAAAGAAAAACATGAAAACCAATACTGAATTTCTTCCTTTAATCATAGTTTTTATTCAAACCATCACTGGCTGTAAAGCTTATTAAAAAAAAACACTGTAAAATGCACCTCAGGGGAGAAAAAAAATCTAAAACCCCTATGGCTTCTGGGGGTTTTCCAGATGGAAAGGAGAAAAAGGTAATGAGGATGGTGTGGGTATATCAGGATGAGGACACTGGGTGATGTATGTGTGTGTGTGTGGGGGGGGTACAGCATGGAGCCTTTTGCATAGGGTGCCAGTTAATCTAAGGCCAGCTCTGTACATATGGTAACCATTTGAAATATCTAGACTCACATGATCTTTTCTCAAAATACAGAGACTGAATAAACAAAAAAAAAAAAGACTTGTATATAACAAGTCTGAGATGGATCTTTCCCCAATATCTTCCCTTTTCTCCAATGCATGGTTATCTCACAGTTGGTATACATAAGTTCAGGGGTGGGTGGATTTTCACCACATCGGGGTTCAGGGGGCTTGCCACTTGCAAAAAAACAAGTTTAATGAAGATGAATGACTGAGATTTCCTCTACTCCTGTAGTTTCAGTCTTTTTTTCAGTCTGACTTGATAAACCAAAATCCAGAAGAACAGTGCCAACCAAACAACTGATAAACGACCCAAAAGAAGCACTGTTTAGAGGAGAAGTCAAGCACCAGACAGCTGTAGATACAAATCCAAGTTTATTGAGTGAACCAAACATAAAACGTTAAACACTAACACAACACAATGCGTTTTTCGTCAATACATCAGACTTCATCAGACAAAGAAGACATACTCAAACCACATATATATATAGTAACAGAAGTTCAAATGGTCCAATAGAAGTACATCTCATGAATATGTAATGTAAAATGTAAAATGTAAGTGTATCGTAAAATAACTTGTTCAGTACACATTGTAAAATTAGCCTAAACACAATATAATAAAATAAAATACAATAATATATTCACAGATAAAATTCTCAAGGGGGATTTGTGAATCCTAATCCAATATAGAATATAAAGAATTATAACAGGTAAATTCAAACTCATAAGGAAGTGAATCCTCAGACAACTCTGTTGTGGAAATCATTGCAACACTCCCATCAAGTGGACAAAATAGAAATGACATGAAGTTGCAAATGATAAATATAACAAAATATACATATAATAATTATATGTGTATTACATTAAAATATATTGAAATGTATTAATGGTATGGAGATGAATAAAAGGCAAAAAATGAGAGTCTGTTAATAGAAGTGAAAAATGCCTTAAAAAAATCTCTTAAAATTACATAATTGAATAAATAAATAAATAAATACCTACAGAAAATAAAAATGTATAAAAATTCTAATATACAATTCTATAAAAAATAAGTGTATGTTAGAATATATAAAAAATATGTATATGTTAGAATATATATAAAAAAGTGTAAGTGTTTAAAAGAATATAGTGCAAATGTAAATGACAACATATAAATGTGATAGTGACTAATTAAAGTCTATCAGCCCTCATCTTTAAAACCGGTGCAAGGGAAACATTATAATTTAAACCTGGGGACCTATTGCCTTCAAGTATAATCTGCCAATATAAGTTCCCGATATTCAATCTTAGTTTCCCATAATCCACTCCCTCATCTTTCTGAACTTCCTCTATAATAAAAAAGTATATTTTGCTATGGGTCAGGTATGGGTATGTTTATATAGTGCATTAGTAATTTTTCTATTTTTTATATCATAGATATGATCATATATTCTTCTTCTAATCTTCCTCTCAGTTTTACCAATGTAAAAACTGGAGTACACCTTACATATGGCAATATATACCACTCCTGTAGATTCACAAGTACTATGAGTCTTACTTGTAATTTCTTTTCCCCTAGCTTCAATAAAAACACTTCTAGTATCAGCCATCCAGGGACAATGTGCACACATTTTACATGAAAAAGTGCCATTAGGCTTCACTGTTTTCTTTTTCTCATTGTGTTGTGGCAAAAGCCAATCTTTAATATTACGTCTCCTTCTGAAGATAATCTTGAGGGGTATTTTTCTTTTAAACCAAGATCACTTATTCTAATAAATTTATCCCATTCCTTTTCAAAGTCTTTTTGAATAATTACAGCATCTCCACTAAAATCAGTGATAAAAGCCCTATTATAATGCTTAACAGTGTTCTTAGGGCTAACAATAGCCTCTATCAAGGTTCTATTGTTATTATTCTTTAAACTATTAACTGCTTTACCCAAAATGGGTTGAAATCTATTTTCTCTGCCTCTAGTAACTTCATCTTAATAAATTCTAAAGGGTATCCCCTTTCCAAAAACATCTGAACCAAAAACTCACTCTTTTCAACAAAATCTAAATCATCAGATGTCATTCTCGAAATTCTAACGAACTGACCTTTCACAATACTTCTTTTCTGGTGGATAGGATGTCCACTGGTGAAGTGCAAATAGCAATTAGAAAAAGTTTTCTTCCTAAATACTCTTGACTTAAAATGATTATCATCTTTAATTAATGTCACATCCAAATAATTTATTTCCTGAAAACCAATTTCATGGGTGAATTAAAAAAAAATGGTAGTATTGTTTATGTACTGTATAAATTCATCTAGCCTTTCTTTAGTATCCTTCCATAATATAACTATATCATCTAGGTAGCGTTTGTATAAACACCAACAGTCTTTATATATACTATCATGAATAAAATTTGTTTCCCAGGTGTTTAACACCATGTTGGCATAGATGGGGGCACATCTTGCTCCCATCGCTACACCACTCCTTTGTTGAAAATACTCTCCTTGGAAAAATATATAGTTATGTTTAAGTACCATTTCCATCAATACAATACAAATATAAATTTCAAAACGACAAGGAAGACGAAGTCCAGCCGACAAAGTTTATTCACAACAAGCAGTACATCAACTGAATACTGAATGACCTAGGTTTCGTCTGACTACTCAGACTTCTTCAGAATACCACAAAAAATGCTGTAAGCCACTTAAATAAACAGAACAATTAACCAATATATTAATTAATCAATTATACATCAATTTAAACACATAAAACTTAGTTAACACTATCATGCCTTACCCTAACTTATAAAATTGTTACAATAGTAAATGCAAACAAACTAAATCAGCCCTATTCCAATAAATGAATAAACACCAAGTTTTTATTAAGCAATTAATAAACAGTAATATTAAATAAATCCAATAATAAAAAATGTATATGTGTTTATATATGTAAAAAATGAAATTGATGGAAGAGTAAATTCATTATTTTATAAAAATTCAAAAAATTCAATGTTTTG
>NW_025049632.1:0-13868 GCF_019279795.1 Protopterus annectens
CCAAAAACTAGACCTGGTCATTACCAACATAGGCAACTATTGCTCCATACCAGAGGTCAATTCCTCGTTGGTCAGATCTGACCACAAGCTAATCACCCTAGACATCCACATCCCACCCCCATTAGGGAAACCACCGTAAAAAGTTTCTCCAAAGCCAACTTCACGCTTCTTAAGACAGAAGTGGCAAACTTCACGACACCCACGCTGACGGACAATAGAGGTATGACTGCTGAATCCTAAACAAATGCACTTTATAAGCACTTACACAAGTGCATGGATCGTGCAATCCCTAACAGAACCAAGATGCTATCCTTCAAATAAAGGAAGTCAATCTGGTGGTCCCCTGCCATAAACAAACTCTACAACAGAAGAAAGAAACTGTTGCAAAAAAGAGTAAAACCCCATGATTGGAGGAACTCCCTGGTTAGCCTCAGTAAGAAGCTGAGATCTCTCATAAAATCCTCCAAAGCTAGTTACGAAAACAAAATCACCAATGACTCTAAAGACAAACACAAAGCATTCTATAGCTATGTCAGGAATCTCAATGGCAATACTCAGATCTGCTCTGAGTTACAGCACAGTGGCACTAAATATACCAACTGATATTGCCAACATCCTGACAGACAGGTTCAGTGCTAACTTTACCCTCCTCTCATCCACTAAAGGGCCCATCTCTATACCAGAAGAATGCAAAGTTCCTGTAATCATGGCTGCACAGGTAAAAAACACACTCTCCAAAGCCAATAATACAGCATCCATGGGACCTGACAACATCTCAGGCTGCATTCTACATGAACTACAGAACGAACTGGCATCCCACCTAAGTACCGTGTTCAGTCATAGCCTCACCACAGGCTATGTGCCCACTGAATGGCCCACAGTGAAGGTTATCCTACTCCACAAAGGGGGAGCCACCACAGACCCCGGGAACTACCGCCCCATTAGCCTGATGAGCCTGGTCTGCAAGGCTATGGAATGTATCATCATGGAACTTATAAACAATGACATTGGTAATCTCCAAACTCTGGACCACACCCAGTTCAAGTTTGTAAAAGGCAGATCATGTCTCCTAAGATAGACTTCTTTGAAGTGGTCACCAAAGCCGTAGATGAGGGTAAGGTGGTTCACACAGACTATCTAGATCTTGCCAAGGCTTTCAACACCATCCTCCACTCTGGAATTATAGATAAACTCACTAAACTAGGTATAAATCCCTATATTACAAGATGGGTTGCTGACTGGCTCACTGACAGAACCCACACTGTGAAAGTAGCAGACTCCAAATCCAACTTCAGACCAGTGACAAGTGGAGTACCACAGGGTTCAGTCCTGGGTCCTCTCCTGTTTGGTATATACTTCTCTGAACTACAGGCTAACACAGAAGGCCTTTGGCTAACAAAGTTCACCAATGACTACAAACTAGGAGCCATAATCAAAAATCCCAATGATGTGGACATCTTACAAAAGGGTCTTGCTGAGACAGATACCTGGTGTCAAAGCCATGGCCTCAAGCGCAATGCCAATAAGTGCATTGTCATCTCTTTTGGTTAAAAACTCTGTACCCATTAACTACCACATAGGTGGTAGTCTACTTAACACCAAAAGTGTGATAAGAGACCTTGGGACACAGGTGGTCAGTAGTCTCTCCTTTGATAATCACATTGCCACAGTACTCAGGAAATCCTTCTACATGGCACACCTCATCACAAAGAGTTTCTCATTCAGGAAAAAAGAGGTCACTGTTCCTCTCTACTCTTCACTCATTAGACCCATTATAGAGTACAACGCCCCTTTTGGTATGTACACAAGACAGCTACAACAACTGGAAAGGCTGCAGAAATACCTCACAAAGAGGATTACCAGCCTCAAACAGATGCCCTACGCAAACCATCTCAAAAAACTGCAGCTTTACTCCATCGCATATCGCCTACTCAGAGGTGATCTCTGCCTAACATACAAAGCTATGTCAAACCCAGAGCTTTTGGACATGCTCCACATAAAGAAATCCCAATCCCTTCAAGCTGCATGCTCTAGGGACCTAAACCCTGTCACCACAATAAACAGAACATGCTGGAGGGATAAATTCCTGTCCCAGAGACTTCCCCATACTCTGGAACAAACTACCTATCTATATCAAATAAAGCTCCTCATTAGCACTCTTCAAGAAAAATCTAGGATAGATAGGAAATTCACCCCGGGGATCACTTCTGTGGCTCTGCTCGACAGTGGCACAAGAAAATCATTTTCTTGGGTGGTGAAAGCCAGGGTACCTTTTGGCTAGGCAATAGCCTAGTACCTACCTAAAACCTATGAAGAAATGTGCAGTTGATATGACCCAAGAAACCCAAGGACTCAGGTTACAGTTGGGGCAAAGTGTAGGAATGGTGTAGAGATACTAGGCAGTCTGTAATATCATAGAGGTTTCAGTATGTTGCAGGCACCTGAAAAACAGTGGGAAAATCAATGTGACATTGGCAAGTTATAATTCCTAAAGAATTCTAGAACAGAGATAGAATAAGGCTGCTCATGCAGATGGAAAGATGCAGACATATAATACAAATGTGACTGTCTTTACAGAATTAAGGGTTCTGTCTCTGCTTGGGGGCAGAAGCAGAGAATGAGAGAAGGAATAACATGGAAGGGAAAAGAGACTGAATGATGGACAGTGCAGAGAAACATTCATGTCTAAGACTTGACTCATCAAGGATTCCCCATGGTAAGGCAGGGGTAACATGGAACGGGAAAGAGACTGATGAAGGTATGGTACACAGAAACATTGACATCTAAGGCTTGACTCATCAAGGACTCCCTGTGACGATGTGAGGTATTGCCAGCTACACCAGGAGAAGTAGGGCAGTGGATATGTAACACATCCAAGCATAGTTAGCTGGAGTTTTGTAAGGAATTATATGTCATTTGTATATCAAACTGACTTGCACAGATGCTTGTGTTGAAAAAATGCATTTGTAAAGCTGCTTGTGTTAAAAATGTACCAACAGTGTGTCCTGCTAGACAGAAAAGAAATATATATGTATGTCAGACTATACAATTGTAACTGATTAAATGTATATATTGTAACAGATGATATTGGAAGAGAAGAGATTAATCTCAGTCTAGCTACCTTTGGAAAAATAGCTTGAAATTGAATTACCTGGAAGACCATAAAGATTGTATCTTATAATTCTGTTTGCAGCCAGAAACAACATGTCTGTGAAAACAAGAGCTTGAAATTCTGCTGTATTGTTTATAGCTGTGAAATAATTGGTACCCTGGACGGGTGGAAGTGTTGAAATGGTTTTATGGCTTCCAGATGTGATAACACATCTTAGCAAAGTTCTATATGTGTATGAAAACACATATGTGCAAGATTCTGGTTCACTTTCTAATAATCTGGGTAGTATGGGAACCAGAAGCCAGATGACCAGATGTGTGTGAAGTCATTCTGTAATCCAGCACTGAAATGATGTTTTAATACTAGATGAGAGAGAAGTCTCAGGGCAGTCTGCTTTTGGAACCTGACAAAGAAGGAGGACTCCTCACCCACTTCATCTTGCCTTGCTTTAGTAAGTAACCAGGGAATAGTAATTCTTGAGATCAGTCAGGAAAATATAGTGAGATTAGTTAAGTACTGTTTTCTCTGTATCTGTGTGAATCTATTCATCTGTGCTGTTTTAATATTTCCTGTGACTGAAAATCTTCTGTTTATAGTAAACAGATATTTAGTATTTTCATTTTGTTTTATTATTTAATATTAAATATATTTAAACTTTTCATTGTGGCTAGTCCTTTAGAGAACATTTTAAACATTGAGAGTACTTATATGTATTTGGTGACACTGTGGCCATTCCTGAAAGCCATGCAGTTTGGTCAATATTACCATTTGTGTTAGTATTAATTTCACTCAGTATAATCGGGTACCCTTGTAAGAGCCTTAGAGTAGCTGGTTTGGGAGGGTCTGGTGGCAGTAACTACCCTATAGTCTGGGCAGAAGGGTCATAGCTAGTAAATCTGTGCCAGCTTTTCCCATCTGTTTGTGCATGTGTGCAAATCAAATCTCAAAGATGGTGTGTGTCAGCTGCTTGGAGCAGGGACACAGAGCACTGGTTTTACAGACAGGATGTTGGAGGACTTGGCTTGGACACTCATCTGAGGACTAAACTCTACAGCTATACCAGTGGGGAGTCTTATTGGGAGCCTGGAGAGAGGGACAGAGAGAGAGAGAACCAGCACCCCCCCCCGACTGAGTGTTTTCCTTGTGTGCTCCTGATAGAAATTGTGCTTTGTGCAGAAAGCTGCATTTGGAAATATTTATTTGTTTGTTTATTTATTTGCATTTGTTTACCAGTGCAGTCCACTGGACCAAGGTGAGCCTATGTTCAGTGAAGGCCTGGGAGAAAAGCTCTAGACATAGTATAAATAATATATAGTACATATATAGAATAATATGACACAGCATTATACATATATTATAAAGAAATACATTACATATGAGCAGCATAGTACATATTCAATACAGTAACATACAGTGGAAAATAATAAACAGTCCAATCAGAACAACACTATGTGTGTGTATCTATCTTTGTTCCAAGTGAACATCCCTCTCCAGTTTCAGTGATGAGGATCCAGGCTCCTTGTTTACTGGCCCAGAGAGGAGACATTGCACTCCCTATGACAAGGAAGGGATATTTCAGGGAGAAAGTGACCCTGTAGCAGTGAGCCTGAAGGTGAGCCACAGCTACTGGTAGGTACTTATGCTCCCTTGGGGTGACTGCAAGGCAGAGGTGAGCAGTAGTACCCAGGCTGACAGTGAGGTACTGCTGTCAGTGGATATGAGTCTTCTCGTGGAAAAGGAGCTGGTAAAGTTCACAAAGATAGAGTTGAGACCGGGCTCTTTCAAACTACACTAAAAGGCTTGAAGGAGATAGCTAGGGAGGCACCTAATCCTTAAGGAAAAGGGGTGTCTGTATACTGGAACAAAGAGTTACTGTATAGAGAGTGGACCCCTGAGGGAGGGCTAGAGGGTGAGGTAATACAACAGTTGGTAGTGCCCAGATCCTACCATCTAGCACTTCTAGCCATAGCCCATGACATTCCTTTTGCAGGTCATCTGGATATAAGGCATACCAAGAGATGAATTATGCAGAACATTTATTGACCTGTGATTACAAGGGATGTAACAAGGTACTGCAGGACCTGTGAGAAGTGCCAAAAAGTAGGCAAGGCAGGAGAAAATGTCAAGGCTTCTTTAATGCCACTGCCTATGATTGTGGAGCCATTTCAGAGGATAGATATGGATACTGTGGCACCTCTAAGTACCCCAAGTTCCTCAGGGAAGAAGTATATCCTGGTGGTAGTAGATTATGCTACCAGATACCCTGAGGCAGTGGCTCTATCCTCTATCAAGGCAGAAAAGGTGGCAAATACTTTGTTATAGATTTTCAGCAGTGTAGGTTTTCTTAGAGAAATACTGACTGACATAGGTGCCAATTTCATTTCAGACCTGCTGGCTTGTCTGAGGGAGCGCTATGTGGTGAAGCTCCTAAAGACCACCCCTTACCACCCCCAGACTAGTGGTCTTGTGGAGAGGTTAAACTCTACACTAAAGACCATACCACAGGGATTTGCAGACCAGTTTAAGAGAGAGTGAGACAAATATTTGCCCCATATGCAGTTTGCATACAGAGGGGTACCCAGGAATCCACAGGGTTTTCACCCTTTTAGCTGTTGTATAGGCATAGGGTGAGGGGGGCCTTTAGATTTAATTCATAATGAGTGGGAGGATGAGTGTGAATCCCACAAGTAGTCTGTTGTGGTATATGTCCTAAACCTCATGACAAGGCTGAGGGAGCTCATTGGCTTGTCCCAGGAGAACCTGGCAGATGTCCAACAGCAGAAAAATGTCTGGTATAACAGGAATGCTCGAGTCTGAGAGTAGGCTGTGGGACAGCAGTTTACGGTGCTCATTCCTGTCAGACACAATAAGCTGCAGGTAGCTTGGGAAGGACCCTTCAAAGTGGTAATGAAGGTTAGTGATGTTATCTACCTGGTAGAACTGCTAGGCAGAAGGCAGATGCACAAATTGCACCATATTAACATGATTAAACCTTACCTTGATACGGATGCATTTGTGCTGAATATTTGCAGTGGGTGACAGGAGGAGTCTGAGGGGGATCTACGGCTACATTGAAACAGCCAGCAAAATGCAAAGTTACTAAGGTGGAGCCTAGGGTTGCAAGCATATGATGACATGACAGTGCAGCACTGTAGTGGGGTCAGCAATGCCAATGCAGACGGGTTCCCAAGACAGGGTAATGGTTAATTTGTTCCTAGACACGCTCATGTCCCTCAAGCCACATTTTTCCAGGGTCAATTTAAAAACAAGTTTGAGTCGTCAAAGGGAGGAGAGATGTGATGATGTGAGGTATTGCTGGCTATGGCAGAAGACGTAGGACAGTGGATGTGGAAAACATGTCAGCATGGCTAGCTGGAGTTTTGTAAAGAATTATATGTCGTTTGTATATGAAACTGATTTGTACAGATGCTTGTGTTAAAATGTATTTGTAAAGGTGCTTGTGTTAAAAATGTACCAACAAAACTGAAATCTAAGACAGTGCACAGAAGGTTAATTACAGATTATAGGGAAGGAAAACAGTTACTATATAAAACTAACTGGAGTGAGGTGTTCAGTGGAAAAACTGCCGAAGGAATGTGAAAAGTTTTTAAAAAGAGAAATTGTTTGAGTGCAAAAAGTAAAAAAAAATGTTTAACATCAGGATCTAGGCACTCAACATCAGGGGGGTATATTTCCATAAGAACAAGATACCTGATTAAGGTGAGAGACAAAAAATATAAGAAATGAAAGAGAGGTTGAACTACAACTTTGAAAACTGAAATAAACAAGCTGGACAAACAGATTAAGCATAGTGTTAGACAAGATCAAGAAAAATTTGAAGAAAATTTATATAAAGATATTGAGCATAATAGGAAACCTTTTTTAGATATGTAAGATGTGGAAGGAGTAATGATACACAAAGTGATAAACTGTGTGCAGATTCTACTATTCTCAGACACAATAGATTATAGATATATTTATAAAATCTTATGCAAAACAGTTTGGCTCCACAAAAGGGGTGGTAAGTTGTCCAAGTGACATGTAGGTAACCCCAGATACTGAAATCAAATTAGATTATATTGAAAAAGAACTGTGCAAACTGGATCCAAACAAAGTGCAGGGAGGAGATGGAATAAGTAACAATGACCTGAGAAGTCTTCAGCAAGAACTTACACTACCATTATATCTATTATTCACTAGGTCATATAAATATGGGGAGATTACTCAAGATTGGAGACATGCACTTATTAAACCTGTCTTTAAGGGAAAGGGGAGTAGGACAAACCCAGAATCATATAGACCCTTAAGTCTACTTTCATGTTGTGGAAAAATACTGGAGAAGGTAATACTGGATAAGTTATTGTCAAAACAAGATAGGTTGGGACTTGAAACCATATATCAGCATGCATATGTTGAAAATAGATCTATTACCAGCTGTAACATAATGTTCTATAACAATATAATAACAGCTATGAATGTAAAATTGTGCTGTGATGTGATTTATGTAGATTTAATTTCAACATTTGACAGGGTCATACACAAAACACTGATTAATAAATTAGTACAATTAGGTATTGATGTACTCTTGATAAGATGGATAGCTGCATGGCTTACAAATAGGACATGGCAAGTATCATACACCAGCTGGACAGATGAAAGCCTTGGTTACAGTCAAGGTGTCCCACAGAGCTCTGTCCTAGGCCCTTACTTGTTTAGATTGTATCTTTCATACCTTACTTTTTCATTCAAATTGTTCTACATTCTATATCCTGATGATCTGAAATTGGGTAAACTGATTACAAGTGTTACAGATAAGGCATGTCTGCAAAATAATTTGACTAAATTGACCATTTGGGCACAGGGAATAATATATTGATAAATACATCAAAAACTAAGCACTGGGGATGCACAAGCCAGTGCATTTCTTTGTGCCGGTCCCAAGCCTGGATAAATGGGGAGGGTTGTGTCAGGAAGGGCATCCGGCATAAAACTTCACCAAATCTTTTCATGTAGTCACCAGTTAATATTTCCATAATGGATTGGTTGAGGCCCAAGTTAACAATGATCACCACCAGTACTGTTAGCCAACAGGGTGCCGGCGGAAATTGGGCTACTGTTGGCCGAAGGAGGAGAAGAGGCGGAAGGCATGACCAAAGGCAGGAAGAGAGGAGAAAGGTTAGGACTGTGGTAGTGAGGGTCGGAACTTTGAATGTTGACAGTATGACTGGTATAGGGAGAGAGCTAGCTGATATGATGGACAGAAGGAAGGTTGGTATATTGTGTGTGCAAGAGACCAGATGGAAGGGGAGTAAGGCTAGGTGTATCGGAGGCGGGTTCAGATTGTTTTATCATGGTGTGGATGGGAGGAGAAATGGCATAGGAGTTATTCTGAAGGAACAATATGCGAAGAGTGTTTTGGAGGTGGAAAGGGTGTCGGATAGAGTGATGTTTATGAAGCTGGAAATTGATGGTGTAATGATTAATGTTGTTAGTGCATATGCTCCACATGTTGGGTGTGCAATGGATGATAAAGAAATAATTTGGAGTGAATTGGATTAAGTGGTGATGACTGTACCCAAGGGTGAGAGAGTGGTGATTGGAGCAGATTTAAATGGGCATGTTGGTGAAGGGAACAATGGGGATGAGGAAGTGATGGATAGGTATGGTGTTAAACAAAGGAATGCAGAAGGTCAGATGGTAGTGGATTTTGTGAAAAGGATGTATATGGCTGTGGTGAATATTTATTTTAAGAAGAGGGAGGAGCATAGGGTCAGATACAAGAGTGGAGGAAGATGCACACAGGTGGATTATATCTTATGTAGGAGGGCCAGTTTGAAGGAATTAGAGACTGTAAAGTGGTGGCCGGAGAAAGTGTAGTTAGGCAGTATAGGATGGTGGTTTGTAGTATGACGTTGGTGATCAAGAAGAGGAGGAGGAGTGTGAGGGCAGCACCAAGGATCAAATGGTGGACATTGAAAAAGGGTAATTGTGAGGTGGAGTTCAGGGATGAGTTAAGACAGGCACTGGGTGGCAGTGAAGAGTTACCAAATAGCTCGGTAACTACAGCAAAGCTAGTAAGGGAGACGGCTAGAAAGGTGCTTGGTATCACATCGGGACAGAGGAAGGACGACAAGGAGACATGGTGGTGGAATGAGGAAGTACAGAAGAGTATACAGGCAAAGAGGTTGGCAAAGAAGTGGGATTGTTAGAGAGATGAAGAAAGTAGACAGGGGTATAAGGAGATGAGGTACATGGCAAAGAGAGAGGTGGCAAAGGCTAAGGATAAGGCATATGAAGAGTTGTATGAAAGGTTGGACACTAAGGAGGGAGAAAAGGACCTGTACTGATTGGCTAGACAGAGGGCCTGAGCTAGGAAAGATGTGCAGCAGGTAAAGGTGATAAAGGATAATGAGGGAAACATACTCACAAGCGAGGAGAGTGTGTTGAGGATATGGAAAGAGTACTTTGAGGGGTTGATGAATGAAGAGAATGAGAGGGAGAGAAGGTTGGATGATGCAGGGATAGTGAATCATGAAGTACAATGGATTAGCAAGGAGGAAGTAAGGATAGCTATGAAGAGAATGAAGAATGGAAAGGCTTTTGGCCCAGATGACATACCTGTGGAAGCATGGAGGTGTTTAGTTGAAACGGCAGTGGAGTTTTTAACCAGATTGTTTAATGAAATCTTGGAAAGTGAGAGGATGCCTGAGGAATGGAGAAAAAGTGTTTTGGTACCGATTTTTTAAGGATAAGGGTGATGTGCAGAGCTGTAGTAACTACAGAGGGATTAAATTGATCAGTCACAGCATGAAGTTAATGGAAAGAGTAGTGGAAGCTAGGTTAAGAAGGGATGTGATTATCAGTGAACAGCAGTATGGTTTCATGCCAGGGAAGAGCACTACAGATGTGATGTTTGCTCTGAGAGTGTTGATGAATGAGTACAGAGAATGTCAGAAGGAATTGCATTGTGTTTTTGTAGACTTGGAGAAAGCATATGACAGGGTGCCTAGGGAGGAGTTGTGGTATTGTATGAGGAAGTCAGGAATGTCAGAGAAGTATGTAAGAGTGGTACAGGATATGTACGAGGGTAGTGTGACAGCGGTGAGGTCTGCGGTGGGAGTGACGGATGTGTTTAAGGTGGAGGTGGGGTTACATCAAGGATCAGCTTTGAGCCCTTTCTTATTTGTAATGGTGATGGACAGGTTGACAGACGAGATCAGACAGGAGTCCCCATGGACTATGATGTTTGCAGATGACATTGTGATCTGTAGTGAGAGTAGGGAACAGGTGGAGGAGACCATGGAGAGATGGAGATATGCTCTGGAGAGAAGAGGAATGAAGGTCAGCAGGGCTAAGACAGAATATATGTGTGTGAATGAGCGGGAGGATAGAGGAATGGTGAGGATGCAAGGAGTAGAGGTGGTGAAGGTGGATGAATTTAAATACTTGGGGTCAATAATTCAGAATAACGGTGAGTGTGGAAGAGAGGTGAAGAAGAGAGTACAGGGCAGGATGGAGTGGGTGGAGAAGAGTGTCAGGAGTGATTTGTGACAGATGAGTACCTGTAAGAGTGAAAGGGAAGGTCTACAAGAGGGTAGTGAGATCAGCTATGTTATATGGGTTGGACACAGTGGCATTGACAAAAAGGCAGGAGTTTGAGCTGGATGTGGCAGAGTTAAAGATGTTAAGATTTGCAATGGGTGTGAAGAGGGTGCACAGAATTAGGAATAAGTATATTAGAGGGTCAGCCCAGGTTGGAAGGTTTGGAGACAACGCCAGAGAGGCAAGATTATGTTGGTTTGGACATGTGCTGAGAAGGGATGCGGAGTATATTAGGTAAAAGATGCTAAGGATGAAGCTACCAGGTAACAGGAAAAGAGGAAGGCCTAAGATAAGGTTTATGGATGTGGTGAGAGAGGACATGCAGGTGGTTGGTGTGACAGAGCAAGATGCAGAGGACAGGAAGAAATGGAAACAGGTGATCCGCTGTGGCGACCCCTAATGGGAACAGCCGAAAGAAGATGATGATGATGACATCAAAAACTATGCATATGAGATTTGGGAGACATGAAGTGAAAGGTGAATATTTAATACAGCACACAGTGATTGAAACTGTAGACTCTTTTAAGGACCTAGGTATATGGGTAGATTCAGCTATGAGTTTTTCTAACCATATCAACCAATTGGCTAATGATAGTTATAGAACTATAGGTTGTATAAAAAAATTTATAAAGTCTAGGAAATCAAACATAATGAAGTCATTGTTTGTTAGTTGCATTACACCCAGACTTGAGTATGGAATAACAATATGGAAACCCTATAGAAAACAAGCATGAATAAACTGGAAAGAGTACAGCGGAAATATACTAAGGGCATCCATGGGTGTGAAAATCTAAGTTATTACGAAAGACTAAAATATCTGAACTTGTACAGTGTTTCTTACAGATATTTAAGAGGAGATCTTATTCAGGTATATATGGCATTTAGGGACAACTATCTCTGGGAATGTTTGGGGTTATCAAAAAGTAGTAGAGAATCATCAGATTACCTATGTAGAAGATTCTATAGGAATGAGAAGTGTACTAATTGGTTCTCTGACACAGTAGCTGATGCTTGGAACAGACTACCAAATTACATTAAAGCAAGTACTAGTTTAGATATTTTTAAGAACAGCCTGTACATTTATTATGGGAACAAGTGTTTTGTTATATTGGCAAGCTAGAATGGCATTAATGCCCATGCTTGAAACATTTGTTTGTATGTATGTAACAGTTTGTCCTGCTGGACAGAAAGAAATATACACGTATGTCAGATTTTACTTTTGTAACTGATTAAATGAATATATTGTAATAGAGGATACTGGAAGAGAATAGGTTAACCTCAGTCCAGCTAGCTTTGAAAAGCAGTTTGAAATTAAATTACTTGGAAGGCTGTAAAGATTGTATCTTTATTTTTATTTTATTTATTTATTTTACATTTGTTGACCGGGCTAGTCCAGCTGGATTAATGTCCATTTTCAGTGACATTAAATATCTTCACTAATTCAGTGAGGTTATAGGTTAAAACTAGCAAACAATATAATAAGGTATAAAATCTAAACAAAACATATATTTTTTTTTTTTTTTTTTTTTTTTTTTTTGAGTTAAGTAATATTTAAGAGTATCTTATAGCTCTGTTTGCAGCCAGAGACAAAATGTCTGTAAAAACAAGGACTAGGAATCCAGCTGTATTGTCCATAGTTGAATTGCAACCCTGGAAGGGTGAAAGTGTTGAAATGGTTTTATGGCTTCCAGATGCTATAGCACATTTTAGCAAAGCTCTATCTGTGTGTATGGTAAAACATATGTGTGAGATTCTGGTTCAATTTCTAGTACTTGGTAGTATGGGAACCATAAGTCAGATGATGAGATGTATGTGATGTAATTCTGTAATCCAGCACTGAAATGATGTTTTAATACTAGATGAGACAGAAGTCTCAGGACAGTCTGTTTTTGAAACCTGACAAGGAAGGAAAACCACTCACCCACTTCATTTTGCTTTGCTTTAGTAAGTAACCAGGTAATAGTAATTCTTGAGATCAATCAGGAAAATACAGTGAGATTAGTTTAGTACTGTTTTTGTGTATCTATGTGAATCTATTCATCTGTGTTATTTTAATATTTCCTGTTATTGAAACTCTGGTATTTATTGTAAATAGATATTTAGCATGTTAATGTTCTTTTATTATTTATTATTAAATGTATTTAGACATTTCATTGTGGCTGGTCCTTTATACAATAGTTTAACCTTTGTGAGTACTTAGATTTATTTGGTAACACTGTGGTCCCTCCTGCAAGCCTTGTGGTTTGGTCAACATTACCATTTGTATTAGTATTAATTTCACTCAGTATAATTGGGTACCCTTGTAAGAGCCTTAGAGTAGCTGGCTTTGGAGTGTTTGGTGGTAGTAACTACCATATAGTCTGGCTGAAGGGGGAATAGATAGTAAATCTGTGCCATCCATTTCCAGGTGTGTGTTCCTGTTTTGAAGCAGGGACAGAGAACACTGGTTTCACAGAGAGGGAGTTGGAGGACTTGGCTTGGAAACTCAGCTGAGTACTCAGCTCTACAGCTGTGCCAGTAGGGAGTCTTATGGGGGTCTGGAGAGAGAGAGAGAGAGAGAGAGACAGAGAGAGAGGGACAGAGTGAGTGAGATAGAGAGAGAGAGAGAAAACCAGTCCCAGGACTGAGTGTGCTCCCTGTGTGCTCTTGAGGGAAATTGTGCTTGGTGCTGTGAGCTGCATCTGGAAATACTTTGTGTATCTATCTTTATTCCAAGTGAATGTCTCTCTCCAGTTTTCGTGATGAGGATTCAGTCTCCTTGATTAGTGGCCCAGAGAGGAGACATTGCACTCCCTATGACAAGGAAGGGATAACATGGAAGGGAAAGGAGACTGATGGATGCACAATACATAGAAACATTCACATTTAAGGCTTGACCCATCAAGGATTCCCCATGACAAGGAAGGGGTAACATGAAGGGAAAACAGACTGATGGACACACAGTACACAGAAACATTCATATCTAAGGCTTGACTCATCAAGGATTCCCCGTGATAAGCACAATTTTTCTATAGTTACCTTATGATTTTGCCATACTACAGTACCAACAGTAAGGGGATATTGAGGCATGAATAATAGTGCAAATGTTGGTAGTGGGGGCAACTATCCAGCAATGGGGATCAGGACATTAAGGGGTAAATTAAAGAAACCAAAA
>NW_025049633.1:0-14496 GCF_019279795.1 Protopterus annectens
TAAATAGTGCTGTTGTTGAAGGTTGAGCATTGAGCTGGCACCTCGGGCGTTTAAGTAAAATCTACTGCTAATCATTAGCAGACCCGGAGTTCTGCTGTAGACCCCTACCAGGAAAAAGCCAAGACAAGCAACAGCAGTTAAATATCCAGCATATATAAATTTGACTGACATTCAAGAATGCCTTGAATTACAAGTCAGTAAGACATAGCAAGGCTGTGGTTTTACAACCACATGAATATAAACTTAGATTACATATTTCATACATGCTTATACCTTTCTTCACACAGATA
Organism: Protopterus annectens; assembly: GCF_019279795.1. Taxonomy (NCBI): domain Eukaryota; kingdom Metazoa; phylum Chordata; order Ceratodontiformes; family Protopteridae; genus Protopterus; species Protopterus annectens. The sequence goes on from NW_025049633.1 coordinate 291, forward strand.
GGGAAATATAGGAAATAGAGACTACATTTACCTCAACTTTCAAATGGTAGCCAGTGTAACTCTACTGCAGTCAGATATTCAACAAAAGAGTGAAAGATCCAAACATTTCACCACAATGCAGGAAAGATAAAAAGAAATAAATTCAGTGGAATGGAATCCATATTATACAGACAGTTACTGCGTGTGATTCATGAAGGGTGTCACCTAATGGGAAAATACTTTTAGTACAGTAACAAGATTCAATTTCACAGTTGTCTGACATGTTTTTTTTTTTTTATTGTAAGATTTTATTCTTCTAGAATCTTAGGATATTTGCAACTCAGTGGATTTGTTTCCAAGACGAAAATGTCCAAAGCAATGCTTCCTGTGAAATGTGTCTGTATGAGTACATGCACTAATAAGCAACGCTGTTGCAGAACATATGACAAATAATTACCAGTGAAGGGAAAAAAGCACGTAGCAACAAACATAAAACAAAAGCAAACAAAAGAAAATACAATTGCCTGTTGGGATAAGCTTTCAACTAAGTTTTACAAAAAACAAGCACATACTAAATATGTAATTTCACTGCTGCAAAGGCTGCAGGTCTGAGTTTGACTAGATAGCATCTCAGGCTGATGCTAAACCAGTCATTCAACTAATAGTCTCTGTGGGGGAGGGGAAGTACAAAACAACAAACTGTAAATTCTAAGCAGTTCCTATAATAAACATCCAACAGTGAAGTTTGTGAAGCTTCAGGTCCAGTATGCACACAAGCTTGTCTGAAAATTCTGACTCTGTGTGAATATGTGACTTACACTACACTAAAAGGTAAACAAAATAGTCTAGCAAGCAACTGATTTTAGAAACAAAATAATGCCCCTTTATAAGGATTGCATTACTGCTGTGCTTTCTAGAGTAGCAGCAGCAGTCTGGTCATAAAATGTCTGAAAGGCTACTTTTCTGAATGGATAAAATGCACAGATTAGACCAATAAATGGCTCACATGGAAAGCTGTTGTCAGTAGAGCTGCAATTTGAGATGGAATGTGGCTAACTCCTTTGAGACTTCCTGCAGGCACACTTCCCCTACCCCCCTCAGCCACAGGTGAGCATGCCCAGAAAGGCAAACTTGAAAAGTAAACAAAGGCTGGATCAAAACAAAAAAATCCCTGGGATTGTCCCTTTAAGTACTGCCTGAGCAGGGCCGGCCTTAGCTGAAACTGCGCCCTAGGCGAAGTAGTGCTCCGGTGCCCCTTAAGCCCCACCCACACCAAACTCAAGGAACAACCCTTTTTGAGCTGCGCCCACAGATGGGCCACTCCCACAAAACACTTCAATTCTTTCAGTGTTTAAATGCATGAAAATCTAAGTCATACTGTAAGACACCTTGTAGTGCAGTTGACTGCGGTTGAAGGCTGAATTCTCCTTAACAAACCTGGTTGATCTTTAGCTAGTGTAACGTTCATCTACAGTCATGAGACAGTATTAACTTTTGCAGGGTGCATTGATGTTTACATGTAAAGTTAGCCCTCCTCTCCTTTCTAATGTCATAAATTCCAACTGTACAATCTTCTGCCCTGTTTCTCGATCAGTCCAAGACCTTGACATTGTTAACCATCAGTTACTCTTACCCTAATTCAGTAGGCAAAACCAGGATTTCGCTCCCATCTGACCTTACTGTGATTCCCCTCCCTTAATCAGTTAAAAAAAATCTAAACCAGTATTTTAAAACTCACTGGTTATGTCCTTGTTCTAACCATGGCTAAGCCTCATCTACTTCCGTAATCCTGCAATTTTATTCATAGCAGCTACCCTCTGCCGCTAAGGTTTGAAAAGAGAAACCAATATCTTTGCAGATACTCTGTATACAAGCTACACCTATAGGTTTGATAAGAGACCAACATATTTGTATATATTTCTGTATATAAACTATATTCTTCATAAGCCTGAAATATGAGACTAACTTTTATGTTAATACAATGTTTGTGCATATACTGTAACTTGCTTGTCTTTAAGTTTGGAGCCTTTCTCCCAGGGCCTCTGCTGAAAATGGACATGTATCCAGTCGGACTATCCCAGTCAACAAATTTAAAATAAAATAAAATCAAATGAGAAGATTTACATTTTGCCACAGCCAAGAAGAACAAGAGTGCTAAACCAGGGTCAATTTGCAGTTACCCATACATTCAAATAATGTTTGAAATTTGCAAGATCTATACCTTTCTCTACTTTCTTTGTATAGAACACACCACTACTCAGAATACTCAGGAATCAAAATAATCATAATGTGAAAGTAGAACTGTTACTGAATTAAAAAATACTTCACATTGTACTAAAATGTATGCATGCATGTTCACACATACAATTAAAAGGATTGCAGCCACATATTGGGTTTGAAATGCTACACATAATAGAGTTTGATAATGAACTGCTCAGTTTTCCTAAGACAAGACATTTTAAATGGTAGTTTACATTGTTAGCCAACATCTGTAGCACAAAGCTCAGTTACCAGTTATCTGCGGAGGTAGTTGTAATAGAAAATATCAGCTTGGAAAATCAGCATTCCAAGAAAAACAGCAAGTTTAACACACAAACGCCACCACAAGAAGGTGGTCAACTTTCATCTCAGTAGTCCCCTGCTCCAGCTTAGTTTTTCCAACAAAATATCAGTCTGTAAAATCACCATTCCAATTAAATCAGCAAGACTAACACAAACACCACCACAAGAAGGTGGTCAGTTTCATCTCATAAGCACCCATCTCTAGCTTAGTTTTTCCATTAAACTGTTTTTTTTTTTGTTGCATTTATTGCACCTTCTAACTTACACCTCATGCATGCATACATTCACTCCAAATTCAGGAATAGAGGTTTCAAAAGCGCCTTTAAAATCTGAGACTACAGTTGCTACCTGGAGAATATCCCACCATCCACAATAATGGACATCCCAGTAAGAGGCCAAGAAGGCGACAGCTTGAGCCAGTGACTCTGGTCACAAGGCCTGCAGAATTCAAAATAATTTAAGAATTGCATTGTGGAGTGGAGACTTCTTGGGGAACGATATGATATAAGAGTTTACATGCTGGATGAGTGTTGAAATGCTGAAATGTTTAATTAGTAAGGTACTGTACTTAGTAAGCATCAACAAAGCCTTTACTACATACATATATGCAGATGTTAAACTGCTTTCAAGTCTTGTGCATCCTCAGATTGTGTATGCCTTGCAATTTGAACCAAAGGCTTCATGGGCTAGCATTGCTTATAATGTAGTCAGGCAGGAGGCATATTGATTTAATGATACTATGTTGAATGAACAGACAGTTTTTGTCTGTGTAGCAGAGCATGTTACCTCCTTTTGTCTTGAGTCCAGTTAACAACCTTATGCTTCTTTAAAATAAATCCTGCTTATTGAGAAAACACTGCAGAGTGTTAAAATGACTACCAGAAATGAGTATACCTCAACTCCAGATAGAGTAAAATACTGCATGTACTTTGAGACCAGCTAGAATTTTATTTTCATTGTTATATTTATTACTTTTAACAAAGGGGGTTATAGTAATGGTAGTGTGCTAAGTGTTGTAATGTATACCATGCCCTGTTACAAGAGTAGTTACACAGAGAGTTAAGAAACAAATGGAAATACCCATATACAAGTAACCTTTCCAAGGAATTGTCCTATGATGTGGATTAACTGAGTATAGTCACATGAATATGATTTCTTCAATGCTTTATTTCAGTCTAGTATTTAATTGTGGTTCATTTTCAGAAGACTTTGACATCTATTGATAGTCTTAACTATGCAAAAAAGAATATAACAACAAAAGTAAAGAAAGCACATGTAAAACATTTCCAATATTAATAATCATTTGCAGTGTGCCCATGAGCTCACTAAAACACAATATAATGCATTCTAATACAAAAATGTTACCTTACTACAAACAAAATGCCATTAAATTAGTGTTTTGTTTCTACATTTTCCACTAACAGTAGACTTATTTTACTGCAGACTGGATATGATTTTCTGGTATTAGATTTCTAGAGTGGACACATTGCAGGATGTTCTTCATCTCACATTGCTGCAGTCCTTACACTTGGGTAGTCCGCTGTCCTCGGTCGGCCCGAATATCAAAGTATAAGGCTGACGTCGGTCAAGGCGCATTTGACGGCATCGGGCGTCAGGGTACAAATGCGCATGACCGGCGTCATATCCTCAGTCTTTTTTGCGCATGGTCCGATGCAGAAGCAGCATTGCAAGTGCGGTTGGCGTTCTGAGATTTTCAAGTTTGAAGTTTCAGACCGAGTTCAAAGTTGGCTAAGTACCCCGTTGGGGAATATTTTAGTTTTCTTGCCTCAGTGATTTACGGATGTCAGAAAAAGTCAATAATTGTATTTCTTGTGGGAAACAGATACATAGAGATTATCATACCTTGTGTATTCCTTGCTTAGGGCCTGAGCACGGCGTTGTTGGCTGTCGCTCTTGTGCTAGATTTAATAAGCACTATAAAGAGAAGGTTGGATTGTGCAAGGTTAGTCTTTGGGAAGCGGTGTAATTATAAAATGCCGTCGGATGCTCCGGCCGCTTCTTCGAGAAGCGCAAGGACAAACAGTTAAGCCTAGGCTAGAAGAACCGTCTGTACCGGACGCCGGTTCTTTGGAGGTGTCGGTGGAGCCGGTGGCTCGCCGGAGGTTTCTTTGTGTTCCCAGGGTGAAACCTTATTATTGCAGGATGTGGCCTCTCAGGAGGCAAGTCAGGCTGAGGGGGCTTCTCAGGTTACTGCTCCCCTCCCTTCCTAGGGTGGCTAGGCCCTCTCCTTCCGTTTCAAGGCTTCTCCCAGGGCAGGCCAGGTTTGGCTTCAGTTGGTGTTACCCCTAGCTCTTCAGGTACTGTGCCCAAGAAGCATAAGCTTAAAATGGCAGAAGATTTGATTACTTTAATTGGGGTTCTATGCCCCTCCTGATAAGAGACCTAGGTTGGAGCCTGAGCTGGGGGTTTTGAGCAAGCTTGGATGTTTCAGAGTCTTCTGAAGACTTGCAGGAGTACTCTCCTTATTCTGATTCTGATGTGGATGATTCTACTCCTTCTGCTTCTCCTCCTGAGGATTTTTCTTTTTCAGAAACTCTTCATTCCATGAGGGAGCATTTTAAGTGGGAAGGTCAGGACTTCTCTGATTCCAGGAAAAGGCTTAGGGAATTTTTGTTTTTACCCCAGCATAGGCCTTTGGCTATACCTCCTGTTTTGGATGTAGTAGAAGATGTTTTTGCAGAGGCTTCTCTTAATCCTGATTCTTTGCCTCCTGCTCCTGTTAAGCCGGATAGGTATTACAGGGTGCCTGAAGCTCATAAGTATTTTTTTAAGAGTCCTAGGGCTGACCCAGAAACTGTTAGTCAGGGGCCTAAAGGTGTTAAGGCTTCTGTTGTTAAAAATCCGGTATCTGCAGACAAAGAGGCTAGGGCCTTGGATAGATGGGGAAAGAAAGTTTATACTTCTTCCACTCTTGCTATGAGGGCTTTGAATTGCCAGTTTCACATGTTGAAATACCAGAACTATCTCCTTTCACAATTAAAGTCTAAGGTTGATGCTCTGGCAGTAGGTATTGATTGTAAAGAGTTGCAGGATTTAGTGCATGTTTCTGAACAGGTGGGTAAGCATTCTTTGCAATGTGGTTTTGATGCTGTACAGGCCTCGTCTAGGGTGGCTGCCACTGGGTCAGTTCTTCGCAGGCACGCCTGGCTAAGGGATCAAAATTTGTCTGAACATGTTAAAACAAGGATTTTAGATGCTCCTTTACACTCTGATGTGTTGTTTGGTTCTCCTGTTGAGGCAGTTTTAAAGAAAATGGAAGACAAGGCTAAGTCTATGCAGACTGTTAAAGATTTTGCAGGTCCAGCCTCCAAAGTTTAGTAGAAATTGGCCTACTAAGGGGTGGGCGTATCCTTCTTATGATTCCCAGTCTAGGGGCAGATCTAGGCGTGGTAGGGGCAGAGCTCAGGGTTCTTTCAGGCCTAGAACAGGAGTTCTCCTGCACAGTCTTCGGGTGAGGGCAGGGGTTAGTCCTTTCGTTAACAGACGCAATGACGTATCTTTGCAGCTGTCAGAGCCTTCTCGTCTGGCAGCACCTTTGGGAGGAAGGTTGGCACTTTTCAAAGAAAATTGGGTTTAATTACCCAAGACAGATGGGTATTGGATATCATACACCACGGTTACAGGTTTTATTTCCATACCTTGCCTCCTTTCAAAGGCATGCCAGACATTCCTCCTCAACAAAGAATAGAGGCTCACAAGCAAGTTTCTCTGTTACTCCAAATAGGGGCCATACAGCCGGTCCCTATGCCAGAAGTGAGCCTAGGATTTTACTCTCGCCTGTTCCTAGTACCAAGAGGGAACACGTGGAGACCAATTTTGGATTTATCTACCCTCAACACTTATCTGGACATTCCCAAGTTCAAAATGTTGGCGTTACAGCAGCTTTACCTCTGCTGGGCAAAGATCATTGGATGGTAACTTTGGATCTCAAGGAGGCTTACCTTCATGTTCCTATCAGACTAAGTTGCAGGAAGTATCTGCGTTTTCGAGCTGGGACTTCTCACTATCAGTTCTCTGCATTGCCCTTTGGCTTATCTACTGCCCAGAGTATTCACGAAAGTTCTGGCTCCAGTGATAGCTTTCTTCAGGTTAAAAGGAATACAGATCTATCCTTATTTGGACGACTGCCTGATTTTGGCCCAAGGAAGGAAGAGCTTCTTCATCATTTGGAATATGTGATAGCAGTACTAAGATGCCTGGGGTATTCTGTGAGCGAAATAAAGTCAGTCTAGTACCCTCTCAGGACATGTGCTTTCTGGGTGTGAGACTGAATACAGCATCCCAGATGGCCTTTCTAACCCGGACAAACAAAAGAGTCTATCCCTTTACTTCCGTCAACTATCTCATCAGTCCGTGCTGACTGCAAGGACAGTCCTTCAAGCATTAGGGTTCATGGCATCTTGTATTCTGGTGCTTCCAATGCCAAACTGCATATGAGGAAGCTACAATGGTATCTCAAAATGTATGGACACAGCACTGCCAGGATCTGGACACTGTCATTCAAATAATACCTTGCATCCAAAAGGAATTTTTATGGTGGGCTCAGGAATGTCACCTAAACAAGGGACTCTCTGTGACCCGGCCAGAGGCGAGTCAGATTTTAACGACATATGCCTCAGACAAAGCTTGGGGAGCTCATCTACATGGAAAGTGGATACAAAACAAGTGGCCTGCCAGACTACAACATCTACATATCAACATGAAGGAGATGTTAGCAGTCCAGTTTGCATTAATAGCTTTCAAGGAATTACTTCTTCCAGGGCAGGTGTTGATTCTAACAGACAACACAACTGCCATGTGGTACATCAACAAGCAAGGGGAGCATTCTTATCCTCTATGCAGGCAAGCAATGATTTTATGGGAGACTGCTCTCAGTTTACAGCTCAATCTTCAGGCAGGTTTCTGCCAGGAGCACAGAACTCCTTAGCAGATGTGTTGAGCAGACGAATTATGGATCCCACGGTGGAAATTGGATCCTCAAGTATTTCAGAAATTGACAGTGTCATGGGGAACTCCAGACATAGATCTGTTCGCTTCTCCACTAAACCATCAGCTGCCAAAGTTTTGCACAAAAGGTTTCATCCCACAGCTTGGAAAGTGGATGCTCTTTCTTTCAATTGGAGCAATCTTCATGTGTATGCCTTTCCTCCTCTGCCTCTCCTCCCAAAGGTACTTCTAAGGTCAGACAGGACAAGCCAAGGATGATTTTAATAGCTCCAGATTGGCCTCGACAGCACTGGTACCCATTACTGAGAAGTCTGGTAGGAAGCCTCCATGGCCTTTGCCTTCAATTCCACACCTGTTGTCACAGGAGGACAGCCATTTGCTGAATGTCAAACTTCACTCTCTGCACCTGACAGCCTGGCATATTCTGTTTTGAACCATAGAGGTCTCAACTTCCACAACAAGTTTTGAATGTGATTTTGGAAGCTAGAAGGCCTAGTACAAGGAAAGTGTGCAGATAAATGGAAGAGATTTTTATTTTGGAGTGCAGCAAAAGATTTTGATGTTTCTGAGCCTAATTTGAGTGTGGCTCTTCAATATCTTACTGAGTTACTGGACAAGGGTTTGTCTTTCTCTTCTATTAAGGTTCATGCTGCAGCAATTTCGGCTCACTATGATTGTGTCCCACCTTTGTTTTCTCATCCTTTATTCAAGCAATTTCTTAGAGGGGCAAAGAATATAAGACCCCCACGAAGAGCTCCTACTCCTGCTTGGGATCTCAATTTTGTGTTGGAGAAACTCACTCTACAACCTTTTGAACCTGCAGCTACTTCTGAGTTGAAATATTTATCATGGAAGACTGCTTTTTTGTTGGCAATTACCTCTGCAAGAAGGGTTTCTGAATTGCAGGTCCTTATAGCAGTTGAGCCTTTCTTGATTTTCCATAAGGATAGGGTATCATTACGTACTAATCCTTCCTTTATGCCTAAGGCGGTTTCTAGTGTGGCTTTAAACCAAACTATTCATTTACCTACTTTTTATGCAAATCCCCAAAATAAAGGGAAAGATTTTGCACACTTTAGATGTACACAGGCAGTTGCGTTATTATTTGGACAGAACTAAAGGGTTCAGAGCAGTCTCAGCAGTTGTTTGTTTCTTTTGCTTTGAGGTTCTCAGGGCAAGCCTGTGTCTAAACAAACTATTTCTAAGTGGATTGGGTTTGCATTGCTTTCTGTTATTCCCATCATGGCAAGGAGGTTCCAGCTGGGATTGAGGCCTCATTCCACTAGGGCTACTGCCACTTCAACAGCTTTTGAGGGAGTGGCAGCCAAGGATATTTTGGAGGCAGCTACTTGGAGTTCAGTGCATACTTTCTCTAGAGCATTATCACCTGCCACTTTACTCTAAATCAGGGCTGGTTTGCCACTGCTGTTTTGCAGGGCATGCTGTCAGCTCCTGCTTCCCTTGTAGTTAGCCATCCTCCCTTACCTCTGCTTTGGGATTCTACCCAAGTGTAAGGACTGCAGCAATGTGAGATGAAGAACATAGTACAGTTTTGTACCTACCATAAATGTAGATGTTCGAAGATCCACATTGCTGCAGTCAATACCCTCCCTCCTTCCCTCTGTAGTTAGAGGTGGTTGTGTGGGTTGGGTTGTACATATTGTGTATATTGTATATTTTGTACATATAGTTAGTGCAAGGGTGGTTGGTTGGGTGTTTGCTGTCTTTTGGTTTTTGACCTTTATTTTTAGGGTCTTCTGACATCTGGGGCAAGAAAAGACTGAGGATATGATGTCGGTCATGCGCATTTTGTACCCTGGCGTCCTGATGTCAGTCAAATGCGCCTTGACCGACGTCAATATACTGATATTCGGGCCGACCGAGGACAGCGGACTACCCAAGTGTAAGGACTGCAGCAATGTGGATCTTCGAACATCTACATTTATGGTAGGTACAAAACTGTACTTTTCCCATCCCCAGTATCTATTAACCACAGTGCACCCCCACACCAGTTAAGCTGGAACACACACAAAATAAATGGGTGGAACCACATCTTGTGTACTCTGCTCCTTCCCCTATCAGAAGGCACTGTCCGGACCCAGGCTACTAGGGCATAATTATTAATATCCCCCTATCTCCAAATTATTAAGGATCAGTATGCAAGTGAAGTGTAACTCTGCATCGGTGATTAAGCCGGTCTGCTGCGAATGTAAGCAAGATCAAAATGTGTGCACAAGACCCACAAAACAACAGCCTTAGGGAGCAGCTTACACTACAAAATACGATTTAAGCAGCTAGTTGCAGTCACTGAAAATAGTACTAGTCTAACATGTGCAGATTTTTAAATATTCAAAAAAATCATTCCATTCCACAAGTTAGCCTTGCGAACAGTGTTGCACACACTACAAAACACAATTTAAACAGCTAGTTGCAGTCACTGAAAGTGAAAATAGTACTAACGTCAGAAATTTTAAATATTCAGAAAAATCATTCCATTCTACAAGTTAGCCTTACGGAGCAGCTTAGTTACACAAAATACGATCATGATTTATTTAAACAGCTAGTTGCATAATGCATTGCAGTCAATGAAAATAAATAAATATTCAAAAAATCCTTATTTCCATTCCAGACAGATCCCCTCTAGTTCTATTGCAAACTTCCAACATTTTTCTGAATCGACTTACCTTCAAAAGCCAAGGGAAGCAAACAACAAGGGACACGAGGAGAAAAAAAAAATGAAAATCAACTTGGTAGCCGGCGTGTTATACAGGAGCTATTCCACTGATAATCCACGCCGACGCCATCAGACAGTCACCGATCAGGAACAGAACAGGAAGTAATGCCACTCAGTCTCAGCCAATGAATCTGGCGCCCGCCTCAGCAATGAAGAAAGGAATGAGGCGGGCGTGAGCTGCATTATATACTCTGGATTGGAGGCAGCCAGGGACGTCATGGTACCAAAGCATCACTGATTGGATGCTTTCAATAATGCCAACCAAGAGCAGCCACTGAAAACTCATCGGGGGGGGGGGTGGTAATGGAATAGCTAGCCCTGTAGGTTATTCTATGTGCTGTGAAAAATCTAATGATTGAATTACGGAAGTGGCGGGTGGCGCAATGTTGGAAGAGATTTAACACAAAATTGCGCCCTTTATGATGCTGGCCTTCGGCGCCCTAGGCGGCCGCCCTGGTTCGCCTATGCCTAAGGCCGGCCCTGTGCCTGAGTAGCAAGCAAATCCCCAAACTAGCTTGAATTTTCTCTTTCTGCCACCAGAAGGAAACCAGCCATCCATTGTAAAAGCAAGTCACTAATTTGGCATTAAAATAGGTGCAAGTTATTGTCAGTGTACTCAAAATTGAGCAGTTCAAGCAAAAGTTACTTAGCCTGGTGTTTCTGGCTCAAATTAGTAGAGTTAGATCTGGTTTTAGTTGGACAGAAATGCAGTGTTTGGCTCAGTGTGCAGCTTCTTGTACCTGAATTATTCTGAATCAGATGCTTGTCTGGTATGTGTGGTCTGTTCTCCAGTATCTTTGTATAAGATTTTCCAAAAGACTGTGTGTGATTCCTATATGGCTGGGAAATACCCTCGTCTCTTTTATTGTGAAAATGGGATTACTATCCCCGTTTGCCATTTCAGAAGTACAGTCCCAGTTTTCCACACAACATTGAAAGGAGTGTTAAACACTGACATCTGACATTGTTCAGTACCTTCAGTATTTCTTGTTGGATGTCATCCACTCCACAGCCATGACAAAGTGAACTTTTTAAGTGCTTCCAGTGACATCATCTGCTGAAATTAATGATGTCCTTCAAGGATGCATCTGCAGTCTAACAAATGGGTTGTACACGCAACCTGTCGTCAGGCAGCCCCTTGATCGGCCGGATTCCAAAGTCTGGGTCTGGCCTCGGCTGATGTCAGCACTTCACCCGGCGTCATAGCTGCAGTTCTTTGGGTATAAAGGTATCAGCCGGCGCCATTTTCCTCAGTCTTTCTTGCCATGGCACCGAAGCAGAAGCTGTTCGCAAGTGCGGTCGGTCAGAACCAGAGATTACTACTACCGAAGACTTCTAAAGCTAAGTACCCGTTGGGACTCTTTCTTACTCAGCCGATGTCAGAAAAAGTGAATAACTGTTTAACTTGTGAAACAAATACCTCATAAAAGATTTCCACTCTTACTGCCTACCTTGTTTAGGCCCAGACCACGGCGTAGCAGCTTGTCTAGCCTGTGCTTCTTTCAACTGGCGGACGCTTAGGCGTGGGTCGGAATTTGCTGAGGAGTTTTCGGCTCGCTTTTGCTTACAATATGCCGTCGGAAACTCCGACTTGCAATTAACTAAAAAGCGCGCAAGGAAAAGGACCGACACTTTCGCGGTCCGGTTTCGGAAACCGCCAGTTAAGTCAACGCGTGTCTCGGTTTCGGCTGAAACCGAGTCCACCATTCTTCCTTCGACGGCTTGCCTCCTACGAGGGCCTCATCAGCATGGCTGAATCTGCTACTGAAATCCCACCTGCTCTTGCAGGTTCACAGGATATCTGATACTATACCTTTAGATATATCTACTCCTGCCGTGGACTGCTGGGCCCCTGCATCCATGTCGATTAAGGAGCTTTTGCCAGAGCTAAAGCAGCAAAATCTACCAAAACTGTGCCTGCTAAGACCCTCTCACAGGCCTAGCTCTAGTTCTCAAATGCTTAGTCTAGCAGAGGATCTCATTTCTTTGATCCGGGGATCCCAACCTCACCCTGACAGGGCCTCTCACCCACCTCCAGAGAAGAGGCCTAGAGCAGCGCCCCCTGAGCCAGTTTCTTCACATTACTCCTCTGATGACTCAGATAATACAAACCCTCCAGAGGGCCCTTATCCTCCTTATGAGGACTCTGATGCAGAAGACTCCATTCCTTCTGCCTCTCCGCCTGAGGAATTTTCTTTTGGGGAAACCTTGCATGCTATGAGGAACAATTTCAATGGCAGGGCCAAGATTTTCAGACTCTAGGAAAAGGCTTAGGACCTTTTGCATTTGCCACAGCATAGGCCTTTAGCCATTCCTCCAGTACTTACTGTTGACTACATGGATGATGCATTTAATGATGCTTGTACTGCTCACGATTCTCTTCCTCTGGCCCCTGCTAAGCCGACAGGTACTACAGGGTTCCGGACACACATTATCATTTGTATAAGGCTCCTTTTGCAGATCCTGAAACTATCTCCCAGGGACCCAAGGCTGTAGCAGCTACCTCTGCCAAAAAACCCTCCCCTCTGAAAGGGAATCTAGGGCCTTAGAGATGGGGTAAAAGTTTACCACTTCTGCTACTCTTTACATTAGGGCCTTAAACTGTCAATTCCACATGATTCAGTATCAGGAATTTATGTTAGATCAGTTAACTAAAAACTGCTCGTCTGAACCATTAGACAAAAATCTGTTCAGGAAATGGTACATAACATTCAGCAGGTCAGTAATCATTCCTTAAAATGACTGCCTGCTGCACTGGAGGCTTCCTTTAGATCAGCTATGACTGGTACAGTGATCAGAAGGCATGCATGGTTAAAGAGCAGTCCTTACCGAGACCATGTTAAATCAAAAGCTCTAGATGCTCCCCATGGATAAGCTCAATTTGTTTGGCTCCCCTGCAGCAGGTGCTGAAGAAAGAGTGGAAGAGAAACAAAATCTGTCCAGACAGTCAAGAATTTCTTACAGGTCAGCCTCCAAGGTTTAGTAAGACTGGCCTTCCAAAAATTGGTCCTTTCCAGACACCTCCAGAGCTCAGAGAAGAGGCAGGAATAGGCGCTACAAGAGGCAGGGGTCAATCAGAGGTGCCCTTACCTGGAGACGTCCAGTGGCAGCCTAACAACCAGCGAAGTACCACAGATCCAGCCACTACCACTTCCACAGGACAATCACAGTGACTTGGCTCTGGACACGCCTGCCGAGGAACAACTAGGAAAACACCCTCAGGGCTTTGAAGCTAGCCTTATTTTCATTAAACTGGCATCACATCACAGGAGACAAATGGATTTTACAGACAATAGACCAAGGTTACAGGTTTCACTTTCCATACTCTACCAAGGAAGAGAATGCAAACCTACCTCCAAATCAAAAAGACAAAGCTCTAGAACAAATACACACTTACTACTAAGGATGAGAGCTATAGAAAAGAGACACGATCTCTGGAACAAAGTGAGGATTTTACTCCAAAGGAGCTTTTCACTGGGTGCCAAGAAAAACCAATGGAGACCCTATTCCCATCGAGCCTGTCACGCTCTAAACACATACCTCATTGTTCCAAAGGTTCAAAATGCTGACCCTACAGCTTCTTCCCATGCTTTCAGGCAAGGAGTCTTGGCTGGTAACTCTAGATCTCAGGAGAGCATACCTACCTGGGCGTCCCCGCTCGACCAAATTGCAGAAGATACCTCAGACGATTTCTTTTTTGCAGGATCAGAGCATTATCAATTCTCTCAGCATTGCCCATTTGGCTTATCTACTGCACCCAGAGTATTCCGCACGAAATGCCTGGCATCAGTAATTGCTCATTACCAGGCTGGTCAGGAATTCAAATTTACCTGCCTGGAGCGACTGCCTGTTTACAAGCGGACAACAAAAAACAAATTAGCAAAAGATTTGAAAAAAAGAGTCCCATTCATCTACATGCAAGCCCTAGGATGACACAGTCAATATAAAAAGTCCAAGGCTGAT